>NW_028297098.1:10599632-10797132 GCF_055798465.1 Pogonomyrmex barbatus
GGTAAATGATCTGCATCGGCCTTTCCGATATCTTATATCCTGGCGGCACGCTCGGTGAAAATTCGTGTATCGTGTGCACACTTTTGTCGTTGCTGTATGCGCCCGCGGTCACGTTGCACTCTACACGGATAATGTTTACGTTCATTATGTTGATCGACACGTCCGATTCGTGCCATCTTGGCGGTTGAGGTATACGCCTCGAGAAACCCAGCAGCGATCCAATGTTATGAGGCTTGTTAAAGTTTATTCTGTAGGTGCATTTAATCTCACACCTCATCGTGTTGTAATTTGCGCGGAGCACTATCGGGTATTCTCCAATCTCGTCATCGCCGCGCGCGGTGTCACCAGCGTTACCCTCGGGCGCGTCGCGTCGCGGACGTTTCCATAAAATCTCACGTTTGAAAAATTCATTTATGGCATGCAGTTCATATGACCCCTCGGGAATCGTAATTTCTGCATCGTCTTTGCCAAAATAAAATGTATTGTTTGAAGCGTTTACATTCGGTATCGTGTGATAAGTCTCCAAAATTGTTAGACCAAGCTCGTAGTCATCGTCGCTCAAATCTATGGCTGGAGAGTAATTTGTCGCGAGAACGCTGCTCTTCCCGCTCAGCGTAAGCGTCAGCGACATGATGGAAAAAGCGTTCGACGAATACTGAGACGTCGCGACATTTTTTCGGACTTTATAAATTCACGCGCGTCGGCCGTTTTGGAGAAGAAACCACAAGCATAGCTGTCCGCAGACGCTCTGATCGTACGTCTGATAGGACGTTCGATTGTACTCTATCGTAGCATCATCTCCGAAATATCGTATCAGTTCCTTGGGCAGTCGAAGATTACCGAAACTGTCAAAGTACACAACGCGATTGTTTCTCTTTGCGTACGCTACCCAATGAGTACCGGGGCCCGTCGTGTCGTCCAGATTTACGATACCATTTTCATTTCGACGCGCGCCGCTAATCGGTAATGCGTCACGCATAAAAACGCCTCTAAAGTACGGTACGCGCATACGCTTCGCCAGCTGGTCCAATTGTACGTTGGTGGTTACACCCGTAGGTATTTTTATCGTCTCTTTGGCGTTTTTTTTTCTTTTTTCGCTGTTACGCCTCGTCCGCGTTTGTACGGAGCGAGATACAGTCCTCGTCCGTATTTGTACGGAGCGAGATACGGTCTCTGTCCGCGCGTTTCCATCGCGCGACGTTGCAGTTCCTCGAGTTGACGTTGCGCGACTTTCCTGTCGTTTACTACTTTCGCCACGCTGGCCGCTCCGCCGATTAAGGACCCGAGAGCGCCCAAAATTGGCAAAATCGGTAACACACCACCTCGTTTCGCCGTTGGAAGTATTCGTTTCTTTTTTTTTGCCGGCTTTTTTCTTCGCCTTCATACCCATGCCGATCTTGGTCTTGGCTTTCATCGCTGCCCAAACGGCTGCAGCTGCAGCTTTCTCGCTCAGAGCCGAATCTCTCGCGATGACGCGTCCTAAGGCTTTATCGGCGAGTACCTTGTCCGCCGCGTGTCTGTCGGTGAGATCGTTGCTCTGAGAATACGCAATGTCGTGTTCATGGCACGCCGCGTCCAGTGGATTTATGCCCGTTTCACCTCTGGCTAATCGCTTTTTCAGCCGAGTACCCGGACCGCAAAACTGATAGCCGGGGATATGTAGTTCGAAAGAAAGCGCGTTTATCGCTCGATTGAGCAGACCTCCAATGTAACCTTCGTTTGACGCTGTTGCTGGCATAGGCCACAATCCTTTATCTTCGGTGCAGGACCGTCTATATGATCTCGATCCGATGATTGATTATAATGCTCGACACAGCGACGATAGGTTTGAACCTCCAAATCCGCCTTTATATACTCCGGAAGCTTGTCCCACACGTGATCGATATAATTACCGCACACGCGTAACAGTACGACCTTCGGTATATATTGCAACTGCTCAGCGCTCAAATCCCGAATATCGGAGGGATGCGACAGCGCGAGATACATTTTTGCTACTGAGCGATTCATGATTTCGCGTGCCTATAAATGGGTGTTCGATCGAAGTCTAGATAACGCAGTGCGAACATGAAATTTGTACGGCAGCCGCTGACGATACGCGTGGCGAACTGTGACGAGAGAGCGCGAATAATGGGAGACATCGCGACGAAGCGCAAGCATGATGAAATACTACCGAGTACTATACGCGCGATTATTTGCAGTCCATCAAATTGCGGTAAAACCAACGTTCTCATAAGTTTGCTCGAGAGTCCGCACGGTGTACGTTTCGAGAACGTGTACGTATACTCGAAATCGCTGCAACAACCGAAATATCGATACTTGGAAAATTTACTAACATCGATAGAAGAAATCGGCTACTTTACGTTCTCCAACAACAGTGACGTCATTCCACCGAGCGAGGCACGTCCCAATTCGATCTTCGTCTTCGACGACGTTGCGTGCGATAACCAAGATGCTGTGAGAGAATACTTTTCGATGGGCCGCCACTTGAACGTCGATTGCTTCTATCTCTGTCAGACGTACGCGAGGATACCTAAACATCTGATACGCGACAATGCGAACCTGCTGATTCTGTTCAAACAGGATGGTATCAACTTGAAACATGTTTACAACGATCACGTGAATACCGACATGTCATACGATGAATTCTGTGCGTTATGCCGCGATTGTTGGCAGCGCGAGTATGGATTTCTAGTGATAGATAAGGACAGTCCGCTTATCAATGGGCGATACAGAAAGGAATTTAATACGTTCGCGGTACTGTAACGTGGTTAATCGATGTCGATACGTGGAGCAGGCAACATGGATAACACCAAAGATCGCGAGAAAATAGCGAAACAGATTGCGAAAACGAGCGATTCGATTCGCAAAAAATATCGCGCTTTAAAAATTGGTAAAATAGCTGAAGATACAGCGTTGGAGAAACGCTTCAAGCCCATCGTCGAACCTCTAAAACAGATTGTTGAAAAAACCGAGGAATCTCAATCGATTGAAAGAGAAGCAAAGGATCTCGGTATTAAGAAAAAACAAAAACGTGAAGACAGTGATGATGACAACGATAACGATATTACTACTACTACTACTGACAAGGATTCATATTGGACGGATGTTAGATGGTTGAAATTAACGCCGCAGTCTAAAAAACGACGTACAACGAAAGAATTGAAAGCCGCGTCAGATTCACTCGTGTTCGAGTCTACACCGATACAACCATCGAAAGAACCACCGCTGTTCTTGCAAAAGGAAGATGTTTTCGAAACAAAAGACGCCAGAGAACCGTCATTCGAAACAATCATCAAACAGAGTCTGCAAACGCAACAAGGTCGAGAAGCGTTGCATAATCAGCTGGGACCATTAGGGCAAAAGTACGTAAGCCCTCTCCTCGATGATAATGGAAAAAACGATACATTTGATCGCGTATACGGTGTTTATTTCGATAAAAATAGTGGTGCGATGCTTGGTGACAAGAAATTTGACGTTGACAAAAATGACTCCATAATCATAGACAATGTGAGATGTGTGACTCCATAATCATAGACAATGGTACACCAGGATTGTACGAATTGATCTTCAAGAGACTTCCCGATGACGCGATTTTTATCGAGGATGATAAACAAACGTATAAAAGTATATTGTTAACAACAAATGCTCACAGACGTGATCACAGCGCCCATAATCCCATCAAGGGCAATAGGGGATCCAAGTATATTAACATCATCGCTCCGTTCATATCTACGTATGGAAGTAGCGGGCGTAAAAAGGGTGCAGGTGTGAGCAATATACCAACCGCCATAAAGTTAAACGACAACAAGATCGATTACGTGCATTGGGATGATCCTAACGAACTGGTGGATCGACTCCGATTGCTCGACGCTTCGCACCGAGCTAGTAACAACGCTCACGACAACGAGATGCTGTGTCGATCATCGAGGAACTTCGCGAAGCCGGCATTATTATAAATTAATCGCGTATCGATGAAACGAGCCAGTCGATTAACGTCAGTGAGGAAAAAAACAATTTTAAATTGTATATCTTATCTTTACTATTAAACATCGTTGAAACATGCGATCCGATGAACGTGAAAAAAATGTTAGCTCCGAGAGGCGACGACTCGTTGAGGAATTGCACGCTCCGGCGAGAAGAAATTTTCCACGAAGACGTGTCATAATTCGGGGATACGACGATCTGTGGCAGGCTGACATCGTCGAGATGCGTCCGTACTCGAGTTTCAACAGAGGTCATCACTACATACTCACCGTCATCGATGCGTTGAGCAAGTACGCCTGGGCCGTACCACTCAAGAGCAAGGTCGGAAGCGAGACGGCTAACGCTATCGCTAAGATAATTCGAGAGAACGGAAGATGCCCGAGAAACTTGCAAACGAATATGGGAAAGGAATTTTACAATGCCGATGTGCAAAAACTCTTGAAAAAACAACGTTAATCATTATTCCACGTATACGGTGTTGAAGGCATCGATCGTCGAGCGATTCAATCGCACGCTTAAGAACGACATGTGGAAGATGTTTACGCTCAACGGCACTTACAAGTGGGTCGACGCGCTACCGCGTCTCGTGTCAGATTACAACGCGCGCAAGCATCGCACTATCGGCATGCGACCCGTTGAAGTAACTCCCGCGATCGCCAAAAGACTCTTGGATACGGTATACAGCGCGATAAAGATCGCAAGTCCAGCAAAATTCAAAGTAGGCGAATCGGTACGCGTGAGCAAGTACAAGACACTTTTTGAAAAAGGTTACACGCCAAATTGGACCACCGAGGTGTTTAAGATCGTTAAAGTGCCGTACTAATCCCGTAACTTATCTGCTCGAGGACTATCGCAGAAAATCGGTCGCGGGCGCGTTCTACGAGCACGAATTGCATCGCGCGACTCATCCAGACGTGTAACTCGTGGAGAAAGTACTACGCAGGAAGGGAGACAAGGTTACGTCAAGTGGTTGGGATTCGATAGATCGCATAATTCATGGATAAACAACAGCAGTGTGATTTAATTCATTTTTCTTATTTTTATGATGTATTAAAAAAATAAATATACACTGTATACATGTATACAAAGAGTTTTTATTATTTTTTTCTTTCATTACATTTTTTAAACTATACATGTATGCAACCTACGAGAACACATGTAAAACTACATGTATTATAAACAATATATGTATTAAGCCGAGTATAAATTAAATAAATCGAAGAGAGAATTAAAGCTAATTCCTCAGCAAGCAGGATCTTGGTTGCTATTATAAAGTATATATAAAATAAATTTGAACAACTAAATTTTATTGTAAAACTACATATAAAAACTACAAAAAATACATATATCTATACTACATATAAAACAGTATCGTATAAAATTACAAGAATACATACGTTCATACATATATACATACACAGATATGATACATAGATACGTACATACATACATACATACATACATACATACGTGCATATATGCATCATATAAACTATATAAAACTATACAAAATATATAACTATATAAAATAATGAACTATATAAAAAATATAAAAATATATGTACATTGTATAAACATGTATATATATATATATATATACATATTACAATGAAATCCGCCAATGTCCCCACGGTAACGTCTCCGTCGAATCCAGTACGATGTATCGTTTATCGTCGTACGGACTCAGAGCGATTTTCGACTCGGACACCGTGTATACTTGGTGTAGCTTGGATCTTATACACGACTGGCGACGAGTCATTTCGATCTCTTCGTTCAAGCACCGCGTATAATCGTCGAACGTTATTGTTCGCGTTACGACGTTATTCTTTACACCTTTCGCCTTTTTAATGTCTTTTCTGTCGTCCACCTTCACCGCGTACATCTTCGCTCTGAGTTCCGTCATTATCGCACCGTTATTCTCATCCTTCATTAGACCGGGTACTTTTTTATTCGCGAGAGGCATCCCGTACGCGTTGTCCGTCAGATAATTGCTCGTATCGAATCTAGCGATATCGCGTTTCATCGCCTCGGACGCATCATCGCACTCGATGTGGTATACGAGACTGTCCGTGTCGGTGTACATGATCTTACATTTCTTGCGATACAGCGGTGACATGTATTCGTGGTGAAATTCGTACAAGCAGATTTTCGATCGCGTCGAGTATACACATACCCACGTAAATCGGCTTGTTGAATTTTACCTCGAGTTTACGCATTTCAACGGCGATTAAGTTTTCCGCAAAGACGCTGCGGCTGTGGAAATATGGTTTCGCGATCATTGCCTCCGCGCCATACCGTCCGTCCCATTTGGTCAAAAGTTTAACGTCGACGTGATTGCGCACATTTTCCATTGTTTTACCGAATACCGTGTTGTTCATTAATTTGTACAAATTTTTTTCGAAATCGTTTTTCGCGTACGTTCTAAAGTGTGTATTGAGTTCGATGTAATCGCGGAGCCAGGCGGATTGAGCAAATTGTAGTACGCGATATATCTTTGCGATACGAAGACCATGGCGCGTACATTGCTGCAGGTTGCGATAATGGATGACGTACCGTTTCTTATCGTATAACGTCGCGAGAAGTTTATCCTGCCGCGTGCCGGGTGGTTTATCGCGCGTCGAACAGAAAAGTAGGTCAGTATGTCGATCGTGCAAATGATGCGGATACTCGAGATCGACCTCGAGAATATAACCCGTAGACGAATCCGGAGCGATCGCGCTCGCATCAAAGTTCTCAATGTCTTCCATCCATTGAAATTCGGCATAGGGCAGCGGTTGACACATCGCCCATCCGTACAGATTATTTACGTCAAAGTACATAAGGTATGATGACGGTTTCGACGGGTCGTACGAACACATGTACTTGTTATTGACCTGCGCGTATCTGCCGGAACATTGAGTGAGACCGCCGCGTATACCGCGTTCGATAAACATAACCATATCGATGTCGACGATGAGCAACTCAAATTTTACGTGCGTATGTTTCAACATGGCGTCCCACGTGAAACCTGGCAATGTGTAGTAATGCGCGGGATCGAGTCCATAACTCGCGACGCAACTTTCGCGGAAATTTTCGAAAATGTCGGCCAATAACAAGACATCGGTCTTGAGATATAAATCGCTGTATTCGCCGAGCGTCCGGATGGAGAATCGCTGCCAGACGTTCGCGTAATCGTTCTCCGACACCGTGTTACCGGTCAACGAGCTATAGAACGATTCGCGCGATGGTGGGTGCGTATCCTGCAGCTTGTCCGCGCCACCCACGTATTCGTACGGAAAGACACCTTTGCGCGTCAACAAATCAAAATCTTCGTTTGAGATCGTGGAAAATTCGGAACGTAAAATTTTTAATTTTTCTTTCGTTAGAAAAGATGCCAATTTATCAAGGCTGGTATTTAAAAATTTGTACGAATCTATGAACCGCAAGCGTATGCAATTTCGCGAAACTGATCTCTCGGTGGTATCTTGAACATGTTTTGTAAACGAAATATATTTTTCTTTTGTTATCGGCAGCACGTCGATCCTTCGAACGCCGTAGCTATTTCCATGATAAAGTGCGCGTCATAACCGGATAAGTTGTGAAATACTATGGGAATGCAATATGAATCTTTATAATTTAGATTACAATTTGAGTGCGCGGGACTACTGTAACGACCGGTAAGATGGCAATGATCGCGTACCCGCGTGTCGTCCGACGCAAATGATTTCTCGCAAATGTGACAACGCGTCGCGCTACGATATGCCTCCCATTGTTCTCTCGACAACGTTTCCATGGGGACATTCGCGGATAACAGAATTTTTACTTGATGCGCCAAATCTTCGAGTTGCCGAACGAACCACGCAACGCAATCTTCGTCGCGACGAAATTGATATACCGATAACGCGTCGTCGTACGAGCATCGCACGTAGTATCCGATGCTAAATACCTCGTGCTGCTGGTAGGTGTACGATGCGTCTTCCCTCTCTGCCGGTTCCGTTCGCCGTAGTACGCACTCCAAGTCCGCGTAAACGATGAATGGAAGTCGTTCCTTATTCGTGTGGTTCTTGAATTCGAGCCACTTGTCGTCCTCGCTCGGCAGTCAGATGGCGCAATCGTTCATCTTTTCGCAGTCCGTTGTATGTGATTGCAATCTTTCAGACGAACTGAAGTAATGTAGACATCTGCAAACGGAAAATATGATTTTTTAATAAACAATTTTATAAGAGAAATAATAAAATTTGTCAAAATACATACCGGTCGCAAAAGTATTTCTTGCATTTCTTCTTGTTTATTTGCGAGGCGGGACTCACAAGGCGGGACAGATCTTTGATGTACGCAAAGTGCTCCGCGTTGTCGTCATGTGGATCCTGCACGTACAATAGATTTGCGTGCTTTTCCATCTTCCTTGATGTCAGCCATATCGGGAGAATCTCTTTTTCCTTGATACCGTAGACGTTGATTGAGATGTCGTTGAGATGTTCGAATTTCTTAATTTGGTTCAACGTCATCGGAAACGTAATGTCTTGCAAATTTAATACCGTATAATGCGGATACGACAATTCCCGATTTGTATTCCTTTCAGCCGGATGCAGAGCCGCGACCACCGACCACGCGAAACACGCATTGTCATTGGATCGTACATTGATCACCGCTCGCTTTAACATAATTTCCCGCGGTAATTCGATGTAACATCCCGCGTGCATTGGATTATATTTGTTCACGTTTACAGTCAAATTTAGAATTCGCGACAACGCCCATCCACTGTCGCGTTCTTGGAATTCTTCGAGCGACGCCAACGTGGGTTCGATAACGTACTGCTCGTACCACTCGTCCAAATTTGACACTCGAAAGAGTTCACTATTTTTAGTGTTTATATTTTTGTTCGCGCATTTATCGCCCGTCACAAACTCGCCGTTAAATGCAGTGTTCACTTTCACACTATCATGTCTTTGTACAATGTCTCGCACTCGCTCGAGCACTACACCACCAGCGTCTTCTAAAAATTGTCGCGGCTCGATATAATCCACATTGATCACCGCACCAGTCAATATACGGCTTTCAAATGCCGTATCGATTTCTCGCCAAACGAGAGATCCATTGTCTCTACTAGTGCTCGCGTATTCACCACCAACGTGCACGAAACGTCTTTCTAGTTGTACTTTTGCACCTGCGAGTCGCCATCACCTCGCCATCGCAGATTGTCTATTTGCAACGGTGAGTCGAGGACGCTTAACACGGCTAAGTTCCTCGAGTTGTTCGATGCACTCCTCACATCGTTGCAACCACGCGAAACACTCCACCAAGGTAGCGACTTGGCTGCACTGCTCCAGCAGCTCGCGTTCCACTCGCTCTAGGTGTTCCATATTGCAAAATCTTGATTCTTTTAAATTGTTGTGCTGTCTCATCAAAACAATTTTACATTTTTTTTACTTTCTTTTTTTTTTCTCTATAGCTGCTTTAACTCGAAGCCAGTATATAAAGCGTTGTATTTCCGACATGTCCGGAGATTGATGGGAATAGAACAACGATATATGATTATCCTCGCTTCTTGGAATTATCTCTGCTACTTTTTGCCGCGAGAGAGGTAGTAATATATTGTATGCGTGTCTTCTATAATGATAATATGTGCACGCTTCCAGAATTATTTCCGCTCTCTCAGAAGGAGCGGAGAAGCAGAGAGTCGAATTGTAGCGTCCCTTAACTCTTGGACGAGAAATCGGGAAATGGGGAGTTGAGGTATAGTGTCTCTTTATAAAATACACCGCCACGTTCACTGGTAGATGAGAGATTGAATCCCATAACGGAGAACTTGTTAATTCTTCCAATGACCTTTCCATATTGTTTTTATATCACATCACACTCTTCCACTTGTATATGCCTCGTTCACAATGTTGTCTTTTTTCAATTTGTGCAAATTGGGCACATGTTGCATGGCATTATCATACAGACGGACTGTTGGCAATTGGAGCAAAATCGGTTGTTTAGCGCATTGAGAGTATCTATCTCGTGCTTCCTAACAACATACAATACTCCAATGTCAGTGTCCGCCAGACGAACCATGCATTCGGCACAAAGAGTTAGTGCACCACTCGTTGAATAATAAAATTGTATTGAACAATACCTTTTATTATTATTCAACGCAAGGAGTTCCGAACGGGTGACAATTTTTTCTGCATAATCCGTAAGGTCATCACTTTGATCACTTATGTAATTACTATCGTCAGACAATGCGTGCTCTTCGTCTTCAATATCAATGTCAATATTGTCAATATTGTCAATCTCTATTTCTTCTTCATTTTCAAACACTTCGTCCACTATATTCACAAAGTCTTCCTCATCCATATTAAACACATTTTCTATATTTAACACATTATCCATTTTCACCGTCAACTATTTTTTTCACACACATTAGACTTCCATCTACTGTGATCCTGCACACCGCATGATCCATTATATATATCGACAATTTCTTTGTCCCTTGTCGGAGCATCATCATAGGTCTCCCTAATTTGTTTATAGCAGCCGGAGTATCGGCGCTTCTCTTGACACGCCGCGACACGTACGCCGATTTCGGCGAAAAAAAACCATCATAAGTCTCCCCGATTTGTTTATAGTAACCGAAGTATCGGCGCTTCTCTTGACACGCCGCGACACGTACGTCGATTTCTACGAAGAGATTTCTATCTTTTCACGAGCTCTTCCTAGAAAATAAAATTTGAACGTCATCGCGCTCCTTTGCGAACATGTCGCTACATGTTTGATTGCAACAATGAAATTCCTAGAAAAAAGGGAGCGGAAGGTGGGGGGATTAACGGTTTGCCATGTCAAAAAATTTACGCGATCAGTCCTCCTCCATCGAACGATCTGCACGACAAAAACGGTACTCCGCTCCTCCATCATTCGAACAACACGCAATGTATTCCGCCAAAGGAAGCAGCGCACCGTACAATGCGAAAAACAAAAGAAGGAATGTAACGCGTAAGTTTCACCTGCATTTTTTTAATTTTTTTCTCTTTTTTCCAATATTGTGCAATATTATATATTCAATTTCCACAGTATTTCGGTGGAGATCGCTCTGGGGATCGTTCTGCGTCGCGCAGTGCGCTTACTGAGCAGACGTTACACTCTGACAATCACGGGTTACAAATTTCTGGAAATTGGAATCAACGTTGGTCCACCGAGCTACGTGGAGATCGCTCTGGGAGATCATCGGGGACAGGAATTGATACTGTCTCTCGAAACGTGGAAGGGGCTCTACGAGCAGCGATGGAATATCTATAAATTGCTGCGAAACGATTACAAAGACAATTTTATAAGCGTCGGACCGTTAACCGTCAGAATTTGTCTGATGAACGACGTTACACTCGTACGTCTTGAATCTTTGAACGTACACATAACGATGATCGAATCGACCCTGCGCCGTATGTTTGATCTGGACGAATGTATCGATGTGACGTTCGATCGACTCGTCAGATTCGTCGATACGATCGATACCAAGTATACGCGATTCTCCAACATCGCGTCTGTTGTAACAGATCCCGAGGAAGTGCCGAACGCGATACGCGATTGCGATACATTCGATAGACGTCAACTCGTCGATTGCAAGCTGTTAGCTTTAGTTTTTAGTGTATAAGAAAAAAACATGTGAATAAAAAAATTTCACACTTAAAAATGTATTCAATTTGTTTAAAAACATAAACATATATAATATGTAAAAAAACATATATTTCTTTCATTTCTTTCTTCCCCACCATAAAATAATTAGAAAAAAATAACATTCGCAATAAGAGAGAGAGCCGCAACGGAAGAGATAATACGAGAGAGATATTTATTTTTTACTCGGCGGCGGTGGCGGCGGGCGCAGCGGCGGTGGCGGCGGTGGCCCCCCCCTCCCCCCTCTGACGTCATGTCCACGCGCAATTTTTTATATCATCTTCGCCGCCCATTTTATTTATATCGCCTTGCTATCTTATCCTATTTGTTTATCTCACCTCATCTTTCTTCACTACCCCCCCCCCGCGGCTCAGTTCAAAGGATCGCCGCCTCGGACTTCCCCTTCCCCTCTTCCCCGCGCCGTCCGTTCCCCCCCGCACACCCGCACCCCCCTCAACGCTTCTGAGTTAGAACCCGCCTAGTATACCTACTTCCGTTAAAAAACTTTTAATAACAACAAAATAACAAGAACATAAAATGTGTGTGTGTGTGTGTGTGTGTGTGTGTGTGTGTGTGTGTGTGTGTGTGTGAACGCGCGTCCATGTGCCTGTATATCAAATTATATCAATGTATAGAATGGTAAACGCGAGTGGCTCGACATTAGAATCATCAAACGAGCAAATTTAGAAAAGCGAAAACTTTCGAAGCGGAAAGACGATCGTAATAGAATCGTAGTCGTAATCATAATTCCAACACACAATAAATTGGTAAGCCTGTTCTACAATGCGTCATGCATCACAATCAAATATTCTCCCCACATTTGATTGTGATTAGCCCATTTTTAGAGCCCACGACACCGATACACGACGCATTGTAGAACAGGCCGTAAAGGATATATGTCGCTAATTCCTTGTGCGTTGGAATTACGACTATGATTACGACTGCGACTTTGTTACAACCGTTCGGTTACATCGTCTGTCGATGTCATGAGCCGTGAACTGTAAGAATGGGCCAATTACAATCAAATATTCCCCCCACATTCGTTTGTGATTGGTCCATTCTTGTGGCTTACGGCTTGTGACACCGACATGCGGCTTGTTGTAGAACAACTCTAGGCCTAATTTGGCTAGCGAGAACATAGCGCGAGAGTTAGATGGCTGCCCTTGTCTATTATTCGAGCTGGCCCAAACTCCAAGCACTTATGAATGTATTTTTTCATCGTACATAAGTCAAAATTCGGATAAAAGAATAAAAGAAAAAAGGATATTATGAAATAAATTATTAAAAAAAAGTCAAGAAATTAATTTTTAAAATATATATTGTAAGTTAAAATTAAATATATAATATATTTAAAGAATTAAAGCATATTTATATAATTTATATATATATAATATATTTATATTTATATATATATATAATTTATATATATTTGTAACGGAGCGCATCTTTCCGCTCCAGTCCTCCTCCGAATTTCTCCCGACCGACCATCCGTCGGGGACCGCCGAACATCAGGCGGAGTGCGGCAGTGGCCGCAAAGAGGCAGAAATGCCTTCTTTTTAATACTTTTATACGCGAACTCCGAAAGCGTCGGAGAATACCACGAAAACACGTATGTTTTCGTGGTATTTCCCCGCACCGCGCCAAACGTCGCGTCAACAAGCGCGAACGCACCCCGCACCGCGCCACGCATCGTACCACCGAGCGCGAACGCGTCCCGCGCCGCACCGACGCCGCGCCGCGCAACCGAGCGAGCGTCCCGCACCGCGCCACGACCGCGTCCACAAGCGCGCAACCACCCCGCACCGCGCCGCTACCTTCCCACCGAATTCCTTCCCTACCAAAAAACCAATCATCCCCCGATCCTTTTTTTCCGCTCCTGGGGAGAAGGATGCTAACCCCGAGATCGACCAATCCGACCGATCCGACCGAAAATACCGAGGTCGATCTCGGATATAAAAAGGCATCGCTCTCCACAGGAAATCACTCCTCGTTTACTCCTGTTCCTAGCTCGTTTTCCGAGAGCCCGTCTCAAGGAAGCGAGCATCCGTAACCGATAGCAAGCCTGAGATTTGTTGGGGTTCTCCCCAACGCGCCAAGTTCGCTTGGCCTGGCCGAAAGCCGTCTCCGTAGCTCGCACAGCAAGTCGAGAGTTGCTGGGGTCTCCCCAGCGCGTCGAGTTCGCTCGACCCGACTCCGCCGTTCCCGAGATTTCACCGCCGAGTATCGGGGTTCTCCCCGATACGACCTCTTCGAGCACCAGGGTACACCCTGGTCGGCCGAGTACACTCGGCACCGCCACTTTCTTCTCCGCACACAGCTGGGGCCCTCCCCGGCTGGCCGAGTTCACTCGGCATTCAGACAGACAGACGAGGGGCGCACCTCCCGTCAGCCGAACACTCTCGGCAGGGAACGGGCACACCCGTTCTCCGATCTCAACGATCCGCCGACATCGCGAAATATCCACCCTCGCGACAACACCCGCGACACGCGTGCACGTTTAAATCCACGCCGATTTAAAGGCCCGCGACGAACACGTGCGACACCGCCGCCGCCGCGCGCGCCCCGCGCCACCGAACTGCGCGCCGCGATCAGTATCGCGCCGACCGCCCGAGTGATATCTTATTTTATATTCACGCGCTATCCGTGCGCCGATCGCCGTCTCGCCCGTCCACGGCCACGAACATTAACGCGACGATTCGGTGCATTCCATCGCACCACTCTTAGTCAAATAAACATCGTTATTTGTTATAATTCTCGCCTAACAATTTAATCACACCTTTCTGTCTCCAACGTCCTCGCTTCTCCTCCTGGTAACCGACTGACCGCTCTCCGCGCGGGAAAGCGAGACCGTTTTATATTTATATAATATATTTATATATATATAATTTATATATATTTATATATATATATAAATTATATATAATAAATTATATATATATATATATATAAATATAATTAAAACATTTAGAAATATATGCATATAAATAGATAGAGTGATAAAATAAATCATCAAGAGTAATGAAAAAAAGAGAGAAAGGCGAGGGGAAGAGAGGGGGGGAGAGAGAGAGAGAGAGAGAGAGAGAGAGAGAGAAAAGCAGAAGGAGCAATGAACAAGCTGAATGTTTATACTTACGTATGACTTTGCATAATGATCAGTCGATTCTAACGATGAAACAGGTCCATATCGAATAACAGATTAAAAATTCTTCCACTTTTTTTTATAAATTGTATTATATTTCAACACATTCATGCAATACACTTCACATCATTCACTCACTTGATCAATTAAATAAGGAATTTATTAATAAATCAATCAATAACTAATTATTCAATATAAAATCACTAATAATTGTTCACTGTGCAAAAGTTTTTGAAGTGATTACTATTTCTTCTAATGATTTTGACTCATGAATCGATGCAGATCACGAATAATTAACAAAAATAATGTGTAAAGCAAACTCAGAAAATGATGTAACAAAGTTACATCGAATTGATAGGATATTCGAAATGATAGGAAACCAAAACGCGAAGCGTCACAGTCGTTTCAAAAAATTTACACAAAAACAGAACACATCGACTTAACTTAGAGATCTCAATAAGACTATTCGAAAGAAACACGTGTTTACTCGACAATGGCTGTGTTCAGCCACAATATATACACGCAACTTTCGCGATTTCAGCTTATAAAAATGAATTGCACATGCGCGAGATAGCTAGCCGATCACAGCATTGATATTCTATCTTATTTTTCTCTATTTTCGCTCTCTATTACAACCATTTAAGATACTTAGGCTGCACTCCAATATTCACTATCAGTACTGAAAATATATAATTCAGGTCACGTATATTATAGATTTTCAGTACTGGCAGTGAATATCGCAATGCGGCCTCATAGAAATAGAAAGTGGCGGGAACAAAGATACAAAAAATAAAGTGATAAAGTGATTAGTAATTCAATAGTAAGTGTGCATAAATAGTGACTGTTCTGTATTATAAACAGTGTTCAATGTTTAGTAAAATAGAATTAGTAAATAGAATTAGAAAGCTGAGAAAATAAAAAATTATTCTTACAGAAAATAGTTTCTCTATACAAAAATTATACAGATTTGCTATTCTCTATTTGCTATGCTACGAAATCAGACAATTTTTTTATTAAATTGTTAAAGGATGAATACAAATATTTATTTTGTTAACTTGTATTATATTTTAAACAATATAGTACGTGAAGTCGTCAAGATTAAGTACCAGGCCGCGCCGGCCTGAGGAATGCGCGCCAGGCCTGACCGCTACGCACATACGCGCGCTCATTCGTCACTTTTAATCTGATCCACTGTAAAAATTACTTGTCGCACGCAATTTTGCTAAAGGAAAAAGTTTTTTTAGTATAAAAAATCACGTAGTGTATTCCAAATGTGGGAGTTTTAGGACATTCTGTATATCAATATCTGATAATCAATATAAAAATAACAATTAAATATAACAGTGATGCAGTATAATAAAAAAACTAAATAAATGAGAATGAGAAAGTATTGTTAATAAAATCAAAGAGTTTAAAGAATAGCATGTACAAAAAATTTTTATCAGCAAATAGTTGAGTAAGTAAAAATCAAAATAATATTAGCAAAAGACTAATAAACAAGTCACTAACAAAGGGAAGATGCGGACTTGGGATCACTGATTTTGAAAAGGCTTATATATTGTCGCGCATGTGGCGGTCACAAATCGCGAGTCGCGTTATGCAGATGAGCCGCACGCGGAATAACAACTCTCTTAATAAAAACTTGAGAACTTTATTAATAACGAAACAATTACAACATCATGGACACACGTCCGTCCGTCTCTGCGCGTAACAACAACCAGAAAACCGCGTGTAACACAGAACAATCAACGACACGTCGTCAGGGAACGATCCTCTGTTTTAAAATATCGATTCTTTTAATATTGATTTTCCCGAAACGACAAGCAGAAGACACCGCTCAGGTCATAACAATATGTTAAAGTACTCTACTAGAAGAGTACTTAAGTAAAAGGATAGGACGTCATATTCAGTTGTTTTCAAGAAAAATTGATTTAAATTTATAACGTTCCTTATAGACCGGCCACGTTAAACTTATTATCGTCGAGATCAAGTAGTTCGGGTGTTCGGCCCTGTATTACCAATCTGTCAACCTGGGTTCGATTCCTGCCTATTATACTTTTTTTTAATCTAGAAAATATTTATTTATTATATTATTATGTTAAATATGTATTATATTATTATGTAAAATAAAATTAATTTAATTAACAATTGTTTATATTTAAAATTTTCACTTTTAATTTCAATTAATAATTTAAAATAATTATTATAGTTTACTTGTTTTTATGATAAATATCACTCAACCAGTTGTAATCAAACTGCAAGTATTAACAGTGATGAAGATAAGATAGAAGAATAAAAGTTTTGGCACATTTTTCGAAATTACTTTTAAATTCCTTATTAAATTAATTCTTAGTAAATTTAAAAAATTAAAATATACTATATTACTATTAAACTATGTTAAAAGTGACATTTTATTAGTTTTATATCGGACAGAACTGTAAAATAATAAGATTATTAATTGAATAAAAATTAGGTTCAAGTAAATTATTAATTGAAGTTAAAAGTGAAAATTTGAAATATAAACAATTGTTAATTAAATTAATTTTATTTTACATAATAATATAATACATATTTAACATAATAATATAATAAATATTTGTTTTCTACATTAAAAAAAGAGTATAATAAGCATGACTCGAACTCGAGTCGACAGATTGTAGTACAGGGCTAAGCACCCGAGTTACCCGATCTTGGCGACAATGTTTAACGCGACCGGTATATAAGGAATATTATAAATTTAAATCGATTTTTTTCAAAAGCAACTGAATATGGCGTCCTATCCTTTTACTTAAATACTCTTCTAATAGAGTATTTTAACATATGTAAGCTTATTCAAAATTAATAGGTTTTTGGTAATCCCAAGTCCGCGCCCTCCCCTTGTAAGATCAATAAGCTGTAAAGGAAAAAATATAATAATTACAGTTACAATTGATTGAAATATACTCACTGTGAAAGACATAGTATACCGCATCACAATTGAAATAAAATGGAATAAATAAAAAAGAACATACCAAATTTCGATTGAAACAAAGTTATAGATATGATAAATACCAGAACTCCAATATTTCAAAGCAACTTCAGACTAAATTTAATATAAAAATATAGTCGATATATGTCCGCAGAGGCAACATAAAAGGTAAGGTCCAAAAGCATGAATTTCAAACCGCTCCATCGCCAAATCGGCAAAATGATATTGACAAAATGATATAATTCGTTGTGAATCCGTCACAATAGATTACAGATAATATCCGGAGGATGCGACCTAACTCGCAAACGAATATTACGTATTATTTATATTGCCACGTGTCAATATTCTGGTCACTTATATTCACTTATATCACTTATGTCACTAATATCACATAATCTATGGTAAAATTAACAATAATCAAGCCGCGCATAGTCGTATCGACTTCTCAGGCAATACACACTCAAGTTAAGAGCTATATATTTCTGGCAAAATTCACTGAAATCTAGTATATTTCACTTTGAATATTCCAGTCATGAACAGAGCTGCCAGAAACAGCACTCTGCATCACGGCAGCATTGATGATGGGGCGAGAATGGGGGAGAGCGCGAAGCATGCACACAGAACACGAGCTACATCCATGTGCTTGGCGTTTCAACTACCTTTGGAGTAGTAGAAGAGTAGAAGAGATGGTAGAAGAGACTAGGAATATTATCCTACTCTCTCACGTTCGAAGCGCTGCGCGAGAAGAATAGACATACTATCGTACTCGCGCTCGCAGCGTATCGAGCGCGAGAAGAGATGCTATCATACTCTCTGGTGCTCAATGCGCTGCGAGAAGAGGATACTACCGTTCTCTCTCGCCCTCGACACGCCGTACGATTTCGAGCGTTTCCAATGTTTCTCGGTTACCGCTCGCTATTCTTGCATATAACATATAACATATCCATTGGAAAAAAAATAAGCGATATTAATAATATGAATGAATTGCAGAATTGATAATATGAGCAGAATTAATAAAACGAAAATAAATTTATTTTAATAAATATTATGTTATACATGATATTCTATAATAGTTTCTTAATTATGTCACTCTTCTCCTCAATGATTATTCTATCCAGTTTGATTTTTCACTTATGGTTTACATTACAAATGTTTATCATATGTTATTTTTATTTATCACGAAATTATTAATATTTCTATTCTATACGTTCATAAATTAATGTATAATCAGCACTATTAGAAAATGAATATTAATATTATTTTCATAAAGATTAACATAAGATTATTTTCATAAGATTATTTTGACAAAAATATGTTCAATCTTTACATTAATTCTTCTATTCCTCGCAGTAAAGAATTATAAATTTCAATACAAATAAAGAAAAAACGAATGCCAAAACAATTACCAACACAGTTATTCTTTTTCGCGTGCAGGTTTAATTTTTTATTGTAAATTCATGCATGTATCATATTACGTGCCGATTTGTCGGATTTTATTATTTGATTTATTTCATCGTATCAGGAGTTTTAAGTAACTTATTTTATTTCTTAACTTATTTTCATATAATATTACTTATTTTAATACTTAACATGTTAAATGATAATATATTACTGTTATGTCGGTCCCTACGGACCGGCACTAGACTTTCCGTTTATGCTGCATCGGTCCCCACGAACCGGCGTTTGACTTTTGCTAATTATTTATGCTCCGACTTATGTATCAAGCATCTCAAGTAGCGCGAACGGAAAGTCAAGCAAAATCGGTGTGGTAGTTAATGTATTAAATATTCTTAATTATTATATTATACGATGTTCCTGCCTAAAATGTAGTCTTAATGTATACATCAATATCTATGCATGCTACATATTTATAAACATGTGTGAATGTTGCGTATATGTATTTTATATATATATATATATATATATATATATATATATATATATATATATATATATAGAGCAAAAATTTATTAAATTTATTAAGTGTAAATATTGGTAGGATATGTCGATATTCATTCACTTTTTGTTTTCTTGTATTCCTGCGTTTTTAGCTAAAAAAACGAGATATATATAATATATATTTTATTGCTGTTCAAAATATAATTTCATGTTTCAAATATATCAACACTTATTATTTATCGTTTTCTTTTTACTATTCTCGTTTTCTTAGCTAAGAACGCAAGAATACAAGAATACAAAAAGTGAATGACATCCCAATGTTTACAATTACAAATTTTTGCTGATATATAGAATGCATAGCACCAAAAAGAGAGCGAAGTGCAATAGAATAGTAGATCTTAGCAAATGAAACTTAAATAAATATGTATTTTCATAATCATTTCAGAATACGAAGAAATGTTGTTGAAAGAGGAGCTGTCGCTGTCTGCTCCACAGACTCATCAAAAGAAACTGTGGACCAACAGCGACAAATCATAGACCTGCAAAAGTAGTTGAAGCAGCTGCAAGAATAAATTGCAAGAAAAGTCCAGCCGTGCAACAGCAGTATTAACAACCTCAACAACGGCAATAACAACAACAATCATATAGTGCAGCGCCGTAACAAGAATTGCAACCGATAAATAATAAAACATATACATATATACGTAAACACACACACACACACACACACACACACACACACACACACACACACAAATAATATTTATTACATCCTTTTGTTAACATGTCATTTTTATGTTTTATTTATTATTGCTATTACTATTATAAAATATTTAGCATGTTTCTTTTATTTCAGATTACAGAAGAGGACGTGGCCGTGGGAGCAGTCGTGTTCATTGATACCAGCGGCAAGAGCACACTGTGCCCTCTAAGAATATCACAATAATTAATAATTATTATATTAAAAAAAATAATAAAAATATAAAATATTATATATAAAATGTGTAGTAAATAGAAGGTATACTACACTGGTTCTCTCAGGAGCTCCGAGGGGGGGGGTGCGGGTGTGCGGGGGGAAACGGTGGACGCGGGATAGAGAAGAGAGGGAAGTCAGGGGCGGCGGTCTTTTGAACTGAGCCGCGGGGGCGGGGGAATAGATAAGATAGTAGCCACAAAGGCGAAGGTGATATAAACAAATAAATAAACAAATAGATAAACAAATAGATAAACAGATGATATAAAGAAATTGCGCATGGATATAACATTAAGGGTCAGAAGGGCTATCTGGCTAGATAAAATTCAGTCGCCTTCCGATCATAATTTATTTTTGTCCTTTGCGACCTTAATCCATACGTGGACTTGTAACATTATGGATTTCTCTCCCTTCTAAATGAATATCTCCCTTCCTGAGAAATACTATCGGATTCAGGAGAATAACCACAAAGAAGATTTATAGGCAATCTTAATTCTTTTCCCAAATTCAACTCTGCAGGAATAAAATCTGTGACCTCATGCTTAGAAGACCAATCTGTAGGCCAATAATTCTAAAGGAACGATCCCAATCTCTCTGATTTTCTAAAATAAATTTAGATAAATAATTTAACAAAGTCTGATGTTGTCGTTTCACCTGACCGTTGAATTGTGGATGAAGAAGAGTAGTGCGAGTTTTCTTTATTCCCAAAATTTGATACAATTCCTGGAACATCCGTGATTCGAAATTCCTTCCCTGATTCGTATGTATTTCTAATGGCACTCCATGCTTAGATATCTGGCTTATAAAGACTTCTGCCACTGTACTAGTTTTGATATTTCTCAATGGAAAAACTTCCATCCATTTTGAGAAACAATCTCTAACTACTAATAAATATTTATTTCCGGAAGAAGAAAATGGTAAGGGACCTAACATCTGCGCTGCCCGCTAATCCTTCAATTCTCTCCCCTTTAAACCTATCCTTCCTAAATATTCCCCTTTATTTTCCTTCTCTTTTCTTTCCACTCTGGCACAATAATTGCAGTCACCTTCCGCACAAGAGTGTCTTGATAATCTGCGTTCCCATGCGATTTCCCTGCTCGATGAGAAATTTCGAAATTATATTGCTGAAGACGTTCCAATTGGAAGGACAGTGGGCTAACTGTCCTTCCAGTTCCCTAAAAGACATCAGTTATCGGAAAGAAACATAGTCAGTTCTTAAAAATTTCCGTCCATATAAATAGTGATGAAAACTTTTCAAAAAGTCAACTATTGCTAATAATTCTCTAGTAACTCTCGAGTAACACAATAATTTCTTTCGGTTTTACTTAACATCCTATTAAAATAAACAATTATTTTCTCCTTTCCTTCTTAAATAAAACCAATGCCATGATTCGAGGCGTCAGTATCCAAAATAAATTTTCCTGTCTCAATTGGAAAAGATAAGACAGGGGAAAAAATCAAACATCGTTTAAGCTTTTCAAATGCCTCCTGACAATGTTCATCCCAAACAAACCTGCACTGTTTCTCCGTCAAGAAAAATAGGGATTTGCAATTTGCAAAAATCCTCTAAACAAATTTCCTATAATAGGAGCAAAACCCCAAAAAGCTAAGGATTTGCTTCTTATTCCGCAGAACAGGCCATTCTTGCACGGAAACAATCTTTTCAGTAGAGATTCCTTCTTCCGAGACTTCATGTCCTAAATATTTAACTTTTCTTTCAAATAGGGAATATTTCTTTGGATTTATTTTTAAATTTGTTGCCCTGAAACGAAGAAAAACTTTCCGTAGATTAGCCAACATCTCCTCGAAGGTTTTACTAAAAATCACAACATCATCTAAATAATCAAACAGATTTTATTTAATATTTGATGAAGAATTCTTTCCATTAACTTCTCAAAAGTCACCGGGGCATTACATAATCCAAATGGCATCACAGTAAATTGCCACAAATCGTTTCCTATTATTTATTATTTGTTATCTTTTCTTTTATATATTGTCGTCAGTATTTTATTAAATTTTTATCCATTGCTTTGTTGTTACATGTTTCTTTGTCCTTCTTAAATTTATATTATTATTGTTCGAATGTTTATGTTATCCTTCCGAAAGTAAAAGTTTTCGACTCTTGATTGTCTAATCGACGAGAGTTATTCGTACCACTGCAAAATGTCAATATCATGTAATTGTTAGTGCATTGAGACCTGCTGCGCCATTTACAATTTAGTAAACCAAATTATGCTCCTGTTATTGAGATCTTTATGTATCTTTATGTAAGTAAGCTTTTTATATGTTTTCTTACGACTCTCTCATATCGCCTCGCATAAGATGCCCTGGTCATTTACAGATTAATTTTACAAATGAATCATAGCTTCTTGCCCGGACAACGTTGGGATCTCTCAGCTTCCGACATTAATCGAGGAGCTGACCATCCTAACTATTTGTATCATATACCAGGATGATGCGCTGCAGTGTGAGAGACTTTCGTCTTACGAACTTTGATATGCGCGATTAAAATAAGATGATTTAATGAGCGATATATCCTTGTCTATTTGTATTTAGCTACTTTTGTTAATTTGCGCTGATGAAGGCTAAAAAATCAACCGAAACGTCCGCTCTTGCGTTTCGTCATTCTTCGCGATAATTTTTATGTCTTTTTGATTATTCAATAAAAAAATTTTTATGCGCTCTTATTACTGCGCTGGGCTCTTATTGCCATTACACCCCTTTTGTCTATATTTATAAATTTTATTATGCACTGAAGCACGGGAGCAATAACAAAAGCTTTCATAATTAAATAATTCACTGTGACACGGCTCAAACTCGTGCGCCGCGCCGTCGACTCTCTCACCACAACAACGCTTGACAACCGTGTCGGCAAGAAAGGATCTTCAAGTTGGAAATCGATATGAAGATAGCGTCGAGGGGAACACTGCTCGGTCGTAATAATATATATGAATACATAAAACAAATGAACAGAAAGATAGGAAAGCGAATAACTATAACTTATATTAGAACTTATTTTATTTTTATCATAATTAATAGATAATCATGTCAAATTAGAAGTTGTTTCTTATCGCTGCACTAGGAATTTTTCTTTTCTAAAATTCAAATATATGTTTTTTCTTAATATGTTATTTAGATATGTGCATTTAGGTATGTGTATCCAGCTATGAAAAACAGACCTAAAATATACATAAGGAAACTCAAGAAGAACGAAAGAAATTAAGAGATAGTCCTTTCTTTCCTTTTTTTCGCATTGAAAGATGTGTCGAGAGCGCCGAGAACGCAATCACGCTCACCGCTGACAAAGCGGATTGCGGCAAGCGATACTTTATCCGACGAATTATTATTTTACCAAGTGATAGCGATTACCAACGCTACCGTGCTAATCGCGCAAATATTGTGTAATCGTTCCACGTGAAGCAACTGTTAACCGGGTTGCGCGGCCCTTACGCGGAAAACCGCCGCGCGACCCAGAAATATACCGTGAACGCTGACGAACATGTTGATGACACGGCAAGGACCGGCCGCCTGGAACAGGATAAAAACGGAAGACCGATACTAGGAGAGGGGAAATCGAGATCCGTTGTGCCGTCACGTCTATCGCGGTTCGAATTAAAAAGGACAATCTGTATCAAGTGTTAATAAAATTTATTGGTATTAAAACAAAGTGGTGAGCGCCTCTTTCCCGTCGACTCCTTGACCGATCCACCGAAACGACCCGCACAACAGATGCAATATCATCATATATGACGCCCTTTGGAACACGCAGCGTAGTTCTTTTCAGTTAGTTAAAAAAATCTGTTTTTCTGCATTTTCTCTTCCCCTTCTCCATCTCTTTCCGCTGTCGGACCTTTCGGCTTTCCGACGTATTTCGAAGCGAGTCTTAAGATTTACGGCCAGCGATATTTCTCTCGCACTCCAATTCTCTCCGATTTCTTTCACTCATTCATTTTTTTCCCTACAGTGAAATTGACATCATCCTCCCTTTCCGATGCTCGAAGACGAAGGCGAGTCCTGAAGAGGCTACGCTACCGCCGAAATAAGCGAGCTAGACAGTCATCAAATCAACTTATGCCAGGGACATCCGAGGTTTCCCCGCCAAGGGATGAAACTACGCGTTGCACAAATAAAACTTTACTTACCCGGCATTTCTTTTCCGTCCTACTCTCCGGTTCGACCATCTGAGGTTGGGTCATCCCCAGATTTCAGTGCACTTTTCCCAGAACGCCACGACCCAGGTTTCCTAGGCATCGATTACGTATTTTTCAGTGACATAGTTCATAGATTTTCACCGGTAGCCATCAACGATTTCACCGTTTGTCATTTTCACTATGATCACGAAGCGAAAGAAATTATTAGTGACATAACTAGAAGTAGTGAAGACCTATTCACATCAAAATATTCCAAAAACTACATATTCGTATGTACTTGACCCGAAAAATATGCCGGTTCAAAGAATTATTATTTTAAATTGTTTGTATTTCGTATGAAGAGTTTTGAAGTGCAATTGAAAAGGTTTGTGTGTCATTCAATTAATTGTTGTAATTAATTAATCATTTTTATACCATATAATTAGCCCGAGAAATTAATCGAAGATAAGTTGGACGATGTTCTTGTATGGAATTGTTTGTATTTTATAAAGAGTTATGAAGTGTCATTAAAAAGTTTTGTGAATTATTCAGATAATTATAATTAAATATTTAAGAGTCAGCAGAAACAACAAGCCAACTCATTTACATCACATTTATGCGGTGCAGATACAAATCTGTATTCTATTATATTTTATTTTATAGTAATATTTTCTCGAGATAATATTTTACCAAAAGTCTTTTTTTTGATCCATGTTTTACTTAATCTTTGATGACTTCACGTATTGTATTGTTTAAAATATAATACAAGTTAACAAAATAAGTATTTGTATTCATCTTTACGTAACGATTTAATAAAAAAATTGTCTGATTTCTTAGCATTATCTGGAAATAAAAATAAATGTAAATTATATGAATTGAACATTCTATTATTTTAATTATTTTTTTATTGTCGTATGCGCAATTGCATATGACAATAAAAAAAATCCTGAATTTAACTTATTAATTACGTGAGTACGTAATCACGAAAAGTTAAAAAATTGATTTTTTTTATAATAGTGTCTAAATAATTCGTTAAATTCAGTATATTTTTTTATTGTTATATGCAATTATGCAATAATTAAAATAATAGAATCCTTATACACCATATTATTTATATTTATTTTTATTTCGAGATAATGCTACGAAATTAGACAATTTTTTTATTAAATCATTAAAGAATGAAAACATTTATTTTATTAACTTTTATCAACTGACACACATATATTGTAATGCAGGGGTCGGCAAAACGCTGAAATTGAGCAAGGGCGCCCGCGAACGCCCGCGAGCGCTCGCCTGTGTGCACATTTCAGGAGCATATCTAATATTTTTAGTACCTTGGGATAAAGCTCCGCATTTCACACTTACAAATAGCGTTGCGTGTATATATGAATGATAGTGTAGTTTTAAACTACTACTAGTACTTGAATCTTTGTAACATCATAAAATTTTTTTATAACAGTTTAGTTAAACTGTTTAAAGATGAAATATGCAAAAATATATTGATGAAATATGCAATAATATATATAGGACTTAAAATGCATAAATTCTTATGAATTCAACTTATATCTAGTTAATTTTTTTATTAGTCAAATAAGAAAATATGCTCTAGCATGTTTTGATTGTTCTAACATTAATAATAAGCATTCATTATAGGAAAATTTTAATTAAAATGCTTATCTCTATTTTTAAATATTGTAAGTTGTCAAAATTTGTGCTAAATTAAAAATTATATAATTAATACATTTAAATATGTTTAACGAAAATTTAAATATAACAAAGAAAATAAAACAATAATATAAACAATAACAATGTATTAAAATATAAACTTACAATACAATCATAAAATTATAAATATATATATCACGTTTAACTTAGCGCTTTAAAATTATATTTTTAAATCCAGAAGAATAGTCCTTTTTCTGCGAAGAAAACTTCTAACAATATCAAAATAAACATCTGCTAATATTAATCTGCTAAACGCTCAAAATAAAAAAAAAACAATAACTAAGCAAGAGTATAATCAAATTGTCTCTTGTCTAGAACAGTCAGACACATCTGCAATCTTATAATTTAATGTTTGTAATGGATAATCAAAGGAAAAGAACCTTCAAAGTTCAAGTTCAAGTTCGGAGAGTTCTTCATGGGAAGAGAAGTGGTTCATAATGAAGCATGATAATCAAATCGCAATGTTTGATCTGTGGAACCATTACTTTTGCACGATTTAAAATTAGCTGTTTCCAACAATAAAAATTATTTTCATAATATGCATACTATTATAACATAAAATATGCGTTTTTTACTGTAGTCATTTTTAATTTTAAAACATCTCTAGCTTCGCGTAGATCGGGTTTCGCAGGATAGCGTCGGTCGGGTATGGTCAGGATTTGGTAAGAGAAATAAAATATCGTGAGTTTTTATTTCTCTTTAGTTTATATATATCTATAAGTCTATATTTACAGTTCCGACTGACTCAAATAAGAAGGGAGGGTGTGCGTCACGGCGGGGCCCGACGACGAACCAGTCGTAAAAACTCGTAATTATTTTGCGAAAAAATACCACCTCAGCCTGGATCTCCTGCTTACTGGGCAGGCATCTTATCCTATTGACTACCGAGGCATGTGATGATATTTATCGCAAATAACGTGTTTAGAATAACACGTCAAATACAATGATACATATATATATATATATATATATATATATATATTACAATATACATATATACATATATTCTTTTTGAATCCCCACGACCGGTACTTTTTTGTATGTACAATATTTACAAGTATCTTTCGGAATTTCGCCGTTGGTACGGTGAAAAGAAGCGCGGTTTCTATGTATTGTATAATCGCTCGGCTCGCGGTCGATTCTCCGAATTCGGCGCGTTCACGGTAGGCGCGGCGCGGGCGCGACGGTGCGCGGGATTTCCGGTCGGCTTGTTGTGATGGATCAGCTGTTTGCGTGTATGGTTTGTCAGAGATTCGTGCTATGACGTTTCGAATGCAGGAAGCTCCCTGCTTCTCGATTGTCAGAGGTGGAAGGTGTGCACAAGGGCTTACTTTCCGGAGCCCAGATTGAGAAGCTCTTCAATCTGTGAATAACTTGTGCGCTTGTGGATTAAAGGAGCGATCGGCCAGAAGTTCCTGGCACGATAGGTAGCACCCTAGATCGCTTTTGGAGATGACTGAGAGTATCGAGAGCAGTACTGGACTGGCTACTATCTCGGAGATAGGTCTTGATTATCTCTCGGAGTCGCCTAATATACCCGAGCCGGCCGTCGGTCGGGAGTCGTCGGGTACGGGTCGGCCGAACTCGAGTCGGGGTAGTTCCGGGGGATGCCTTTGCCGGAATCCTCGCGATAATTCGCCGAACGCGCTCGGGAATTCCGCGAGGATGTTCGGTGGCGCGGTCGGTAGCGGGGCCGGCGGCGGTGGCCTTACCGTATGCGTGTTTGTCCACGCAATGCGCACGTGAAGCCACGTGATCTCTGGTTTGCCGCGTCCGTTATTCGACGGGATTTTCACGACGGTGGGATCGCGGAAGGATCGCCGTGTCGGCGCCCCGACGGTTGATCGGTCGGGGACTCTTTAATATTATTAATAATTGAGGGGGGTGAGTCGGGTGTCGTTATAATTTAATTCATTATATTTAATTATACCTGGTAAAAAATTTTTCGTATAAGAACATATGTGCATATAAACATGTATAAATATATATAAATATATATAAATATATTTGTTATGTAATATATATATGTTTTTACATAAAAAATTTTTTATCAGGTACATTACATTTAATAAAGATATTATTCTAATACAGGAAGAAGAATCGGAATTAAGTAAGCCTGCATTATATGCCAATTACAAAATTGCTCATCTTATTGCACATGAATCACGTCCATTTAGCATTGGTCCATTTGTCAAACAATGTTTAGAAATTGCCGCAGAAACAATATATCCTAATGATAATAATAAATTTAAATCAATTAGTCTCTCTTCTCAAACTGTAGTATTGAAAAATCGCATTGAAAAATTAGCTGAAGATCTCGAGCGACAATTGGTACTAAAAGTAAACAATTTTATTGCTTTTTCATTAGCTCTCGATGAGAGTACTAATATCGTTGATACTGCACAATTGGCAATTTTTATTCGTGGTATGGATAGCAATCTCTCTATTACTAAGGAACTTTTACATATAATACCTCTGAAAGGTACTACGACTGGAGAAGATATATTGTTTAGCGTTGAAGAAGCAATAGAAAACATAAATCTATCTTGGGATAAATTAACTTCAGTTGCTACTGATGATGCTGCAGCAATGATGGACACAATATGGGCTTCGTAGGACGTTTAAAGTCTAAACTAGCACAATCAAAACAAGAAATACATTCGATCCATTATATCATCCATCAAGAGACATTATGTGCAAAATCTTTAAAGTATAAAGTATAAAGTAGACGAAGTAATGAAAATTGTAATCAAAGTTGTAAATTTTATTAGAACTGGATTGAATCATCGTCAATTTCGCGAATTTTTATCTTTTTTAGAGTCAGATTATACCGACATCTCCTATTTTTGCGAAACACGATGGCTTAGTCGAGATAAAACTCTTCAGCGTTTCTTTCATTTACGCGAAGAAATAATTATATTTTTAGAAATGAAAGATAAGTCTCTGCCTGAACTATCACAGCCTTGCTGGATTGCCAATCTCGTCTTTCTTGCGGATATCACTAATCATTTAAATACATTAAATTACTCTCTACAAGGCAAAAATAAATTAATTATTCATATGTTTGATCAAATTAGATCTTTTAAAATGAAACTTAATTTATGGATCAATTAATTTCAATCTCGACAGTTGTTGCATTTTTCAAATTTATTATCTGTTGCCATGCAAGATAAGCAATATGAAGAATATATAAATTTACTTCAATTATTACATAATGAATTCGATTGTCGGTTAGGGAAATGCATGTTTTAGAAGAAGACTTACTTATTTTTATTATACTTTTTACTGTTGATATTAATATTATTCTCGCAGATATACAATTAGAATTAATAGATTTAAAATGTGACACTGCTCTTAAAAATCGTTTTGATACAATTACTGACATCATACAATTTTATTCATATATATCTCAAGAACGTTTTCCTCGACTACATGCTCGTGCTACAAAAATAATGAGTATGTTCGGTTCTACATATTCATGTGAACAATTATTTTCTATTATGAAATTAAATAAATCGCGATTACACGAACAGATTCACATTTAAATTCAATAATTCGTTTAAGTTGTACTAAAACGATAACACCTGATATATCGTATATAATATCGGAAAATTAAATATGAATCAAATATTAATTAAATGTTATAAAAGTTGCTTATTTAATATTATTGTAAGAATGGTTATTTAAAATATAGATAGTTACTAATTTATGCTAATTCTGGGTCTGAATTTGTGCAACACAATATTTTTTTATTCCTTAAGCACGTTAAACGAACAGACGTTCCTGCTATCCCCTCTCCTCACTTTATTGCATTTAGCCGCTTAACGTTAGCCCTAGCGCGCTCGACTATTGCCCGCGGGCATTGAGCGCCCGCAAGCAGTGCTCACTTGCCGATTCCTGTAATGTATTACTGGGTAGGATCATCGCTTAATACACTCTTACACTCACACTCTCTCTACTAGAAATCCTACCAGATGGCCGCCGAACGATTGTAACACCCGCGATAACATATATGCACACTACTCGCTTACATCATTTTTCTTGTTTTTCAAAACATGTACAACATCAACCATATTAAACATTTAATTTAATTTTAATTTTTCTTCATTTCTCATAAAACTCCTCGTCTCTCCTATCCCACTGATCCCCCGAGGTAATAGGAATTAAGTTTCTTGATCAGAAAATGACCGACCAGCGCACATTTGTGGAATAACGTCATAGCGTTCTCGCATCGCTGACCTAGTGCTGAGACTTATCAGTGTGCTCGGACTCGAGGGATCACGTTTCCACGCTTAACCTTCGAGAGAGCAACTGTTCGCGTCCTTCCAAGTTCATTCGTATCCCGCTCCCATTTTTAATTCTTAATTCTCAATTTTTCAATTTACTCTGGGCTGGACGTAACAGAACTTGTTAAAATTTTGGGGGCTCCTCCGGGATGAAAAGTGTGATTTTTGGAAGTGGGAATGATCACGAGATCTAATTCAAATAAGAGTGGTAGATAATCTCTACAAACTTACCTTAAAAAACAAAGCAAGAGCAAAATCCGAAACAAATACACACAATACACTATATATTTGTATTCCAACAAGAACTTCAGATTCCGATTCTAAATACCCTTACCTTTACCTTAATCTTACCGTTACCTTTTCCTTAGATGAAACAATAATTTCGGGAGATAAATTCGCGACTATTCTCGGGTCGCTCGGGGATTCCACTGCTTCTGACGATCTTACAGGCAAATATATTCGAAAATAATAAAATCGGGATAACAAACGGTAATCAAGAAGATAAAATTGAAGATATAAAAATGGCTCATTCTAATTCATTTCGCTACTCTAAAATACGCGACAGAAGCCGACTTTATTTTGACGGTATAAATATTCCAGTAAATTATTTTATCGAAAGTTGTGAAGAAGCTAAATTTATGTTGCCGGATGAAGTCGAACCACAATTTATAAAAATAATCAGAACTAGAATAGTCGGTGAAGCGCGTCGTACTATTCAAGATCAAAATTTTAATAGCGTATCTCAATTAACAAAATATTTAAAACAAATTTACGGATCAACTAAAAACGTTTATCAACTTCAAAGAGTACTAGGTTGCATTTCAAAGAAATGAGGATGATGAGGATGTTATAACGTATGCTAATAGAGTAAAATGATTAGAAAAACAAATATTAGAAGCTTACAAACATTCGAGAAATACTCTCTCAAAATATTAAAACATCTTTGGAAAGAGATATAGGCAAATGCTTCATTAGAGGCCTGAAACCCGAAATTGAGCAAAGAATAACTCGGGATTTAAACGTGCAAGAGACTGTATCTGACGCACTAAGGATAGAAAGAAAACTTTGAGCGATAACAGGCTTACGACAAGAAAGTGGCCTCCGACCAAACCAGACTAACTAAAGAGAGCAAGACGCGCATGAAACGGGTCAGATAAAGGAAGGTCATTCAGCTTTTAATTGTAGAAAATTAAATCTGATTCCTCAACAACTCCGCAGTTTGGAAACTGAAATTCTAATATGCCAAATTTGCAAAAAACGTGGACATAGCGCTGATAAATGCAAACTCCGTGATCTTCAACAACGTCAACAAATAAATGTAATACGCGAAAATATTATCGTTTGCCAGTTATATTCCAAAACTGGCCACAATGCAAAAACATGTCAGACAAATAATAATGTAAAATCTCAATTTAATAAACAATCGTTACTTGTCAATGGTGCGATAAATCGATCACACCGCGAATAATTGAAAAAAACAAAACGAACAACGATTTATGGATAATAAAAATAAAATCGCGTGTCAAATTTGCAATAATTTCGGTCATCTTGTTAAAGATTGTTCAAAATTTAATCAATCGATGTCCGAGTCGTAAAATACTTTAACTTATCGTTATTGTAAGGAACAAAGGCATTTTCTCGAAGATTGCCAAATAAGAATCGAGTAACAATCGTAGAAAATTAAATAATTCGGAAAACTTCAACGGCCCCTCAAAGACGGGTGTGCAAAAGAGAGCCAAAAGGGTCTCACACCCAACGATGCCTCAAGAAATCAAATAGACAGGAAGGTACGCTGACAGCAATTCAGAAGATTGCTGACAGCAAGATACGCCTAGTAACCGTAAACCTTGATAAGCATAGTCGCGTGCCTACCGTTCAAGTTAATATTCATGATATAGATTCTGACGTAACTCTAATGTTAGATACCAGCTCCGGACCAAATATAATTAAGGAAAATTTTATATCGGAAAATGAATCAATTATAAAAATATCTTAAAACTAAATGCTATAAATAATTATCCTGTGTACCCTCGGAGAAATTACTTTAACAATTTTTAACAAACCGGTAAATTTTCAAGTAGTATCAGAAGATTTTCCGATTTCACAATCCGGTATACTAAGGAACGATTTCTTTAAACAAACGTTATTGAAAATTGATTATGCACAAGGATATATAAATGTATCAGAAGTCATCATGCCATTTCTCTCGCCTGAAACTATAGGCCACCAAGATCAGAATCATTGTTTTTTGTAAGAACCCAATTTGGGCAACCCAAATATTAAAGTAGGATATGTTCCAAAATTAAAATTAGCCCACGGAATTCACCTAGGAGACACAGTTGTGGAGAATGTTTCAGGAAAAGCATAGACATCATAAGCACTCTGGATGAAGAAGTAGAAATTAGAATGCCAACTGTAAATCTCAAATCATTGAACGAAATATTCGAAAACCATGGAATTGAAAGGAAAACGCGATTTAAATAATCAAGAAGAATCAACTGAATTACAAATAAACTTACATTCCGAAAATTTTGAAATTGATAATGACAATTTTGACCAAGAATCGCAAGATAATAATAAAAATGAAAACATAAACAAAAAGGGAAATCAATTATTAAATAATACAGTTGATGAAATATTTATTAAAAATGAAAACGAAAAAAATGAGATAATGGAAGACGAAATTAAATACATAAATCATAAAAAGCTAGAAAGTACCATCAAAGAAGATGAAATAAGCAAAAAATCACAAATCAAGAACAAAAATAAAAATAAAATGAGAGGAAATAAATATAAAAATTTCAATCTAGATACGAAAGGGAAGTTATCAAACCTCCACCAAAATATCTATCCATCTCAAAATCCTTGGAGAGGGAAGTTACCAAACCTCGTCCGAAAATTTAAGTAATTCAAAAAATCCTGAGAGTGGAAAATATAACCATCTCAAAAATTAATTCTGGAATTGCAGAGACAAGTTTCCGTACTCCTCTGGCAATTTCCAGCTCCGTCAATTGCAAGGAGGGACCAAATCTCACTATGTAATTCGACACAATCCTATCCAGAGGAAATTAAAAATAAGAATTCCTCACTTTATTTAAAAAATGTTAAATTTCCAAGAATTAAGATGTTTTCAAGGAAAAGAAATAATAAAATAAAAATCTCTCAAATTACTGTCCAAGAGTTTATAGGAAAAGCAAATTTAAATAATAAAATAAATAATTACAAATTTAAAATGAAAGATAAAAAACGTCTTCCAGAATTTTTTCGTTAAAACAAAATCAATCTCAGGAAATATTGGATAAATGTATACGCAAGCATAAATCAACATATAAAGAAAACCCTGTATCGCGACGATATCAAGAAGAAGTTATCTCCACCAGATGTTTACCATTATCAGAAGGAAAACAAAGGGCTAGAATTACCCAAATTATAGGATTATTACGTCTTGATCAACTAAATAACAAAAAAAATGAATTGTAATAAATCTTATAGTCAAGATAGATTCCATATACCTGATGAACAATTAACAGCGACGAACGTATTGCAACATAAAATACCGACAAGAGATAATCAACTGATAAATACTTAATATAGATTTCCACAAATTCATAAAGAAGAAATAAATAAACGAGTAGAAGAATTGCTAGAAGGAGGTGTCATAACACGCCCATATGGATCGTGCCAAAGAAAGAAGATTCAAAAAGAAATAAGATGGAGAATGGTATTAGATTTCAGAGCTCTTAATGATAAGACAGTCGGAGACGCGTATCCACTATCGAACATCGTTGACATTTTAGATCACCTGGAAGGAGCTCGATATTTTTCAGTATATGATCTAACCTTCGAATTTCATCAAATAAAGATGAATCCTTCAGATAGCCATAAGACAGCATTTACAACCCCTTTCGGACATTACGAATTTGAAAGAATGTCAATTAAAAAACGCACCCGCTACTTTTCAACGATTGATGGATTTAGTATTATCCGACCTACAAGGCGAGCAATTGTTTGTATATATGGACGATATCGTTATCTATGCATCGTTACTAGAAGAGCAGGAAAGAAAATATCACCTTTTAATAGATAGATTATGTGAAACAAATCTGAAATTACAATCGGATAAATGCGAATTCTTAATATCAAAAGTAATCTATTTGGGACATATTATCAGCAAAAATGGAGTTAAACTAGACCCTAAAAAATTAGAAGCTGTGCGATTATTTCCTAGATCAAAAACACTGAAAAATATTAAACATTTTTTAGAATTAGCCGGATATTATGGAAGATTTATACAAACTTTTCAAAATTAGCTAAACCTCTCACTAATTTATTAAAAAATGATGTGCGTTTTGAATAACAAGATCAAGAAAATTCATTTGAAATGTTAAAAAATAAATTATGCGAAGAACCTGTATCACAATACCTCGATTTTTCAGAACCATTCATTTTAACAACCGATGCTTCCGGAATAGCAGTAGGAGAAATTTTATCACAGAGAGAAATTAATAAAGATCAACCGATAGCTTATGCTTTCCGGACTCTAACAGATAACAGATAAGAATTAAAATACGATACATATGAGAAGGAAACTTTAGCGATAATATATTGCGTCAAACATTTTTGTCCGTATTTATATGGAAAATTCATCCTAGTAATCGATTATAAACCTTTATTATGGTTTAAAAACACACAAAACGCTAACATGAGAATCTTGCGATGGAGATTAAGTTAGCAGAATATGATTATGATGTCATATATAAAGCCGGAAAGACAAATGTAAACGCCGACGCATTATCACGAAACTCCGTAAATTTGGAAGAAATTGAATGCAGAATAATTAATGAAAATCTCTTTAATTCTTTAATGATCCTGAAAATGCAAGAAAACTCATTGAAACATTAAAAGAATCCGACGAAGAAGAGGATAAAAATTTTGAATTACATTTTTCCTACGACGAAAGTTCCGAAGATGAAGATTTTGAATTACGTCTTTCAGAGGACGAACAATGAAAACACAATTTGAAAACACAATTATTGAAATTAACAAAAACGCAGATTTAATACCGTTTACTCAACAAGAATTAAATGAATCACCAAAATTACAAATTACCGAAAAAGCAATAATTCATAATTCAATGACGTCCCAAAGAATACAAACGACAAGCCAAACGACGAAAGAAAAAATTGATTGTTTTAATAAAAATACAAAATAGAAACCTCAAAATAAAATAAAAACCGAAAAAATATCCGGCCTTGCGGATAAAGATACATCTACAGAAAGAAAGGAGAAAAAACCGAAAAAGAAGAGGAAGAGAATGACGAAGAAGATAACAGCGAGGATGGCGCAAGTGATTAATGATGACCCAAGCCATGAAGCAAGAGAAGGCAAGCCTATGATTATTAGAGACCAGATAGTAAAGAATAATATTATTGACTCGCGAGAACTATTTTTTCTACGCAAGGATAACTTAACATATTTTGTTAACATTAGCGGCAAACCACTAGATTCTGGCTCGCAAAAATTATTCGAGCGAAATGAATTACCAAAATTAAGCAATCTTACTCTAGGAGAAGCTCGAGCTATAAAATATAAAAACTATTATCATTTAATTCTAACGATCAGTGAAGAACAGCGAGAAAGTCCGACAATAACTTTAACTCAGATAACTTTAGCCTTGATGAACTTACGTAAACTAATCGATGAATTGAAACTAGAAACCATAAGCATTGCGAAAATCGAAATGATTAATAACGTACCGCGGAGTAATATAAAAGCAAGAATACAACTAATATTTATTAACGTGCCCACCAAATTAATTATTTGCTGGATAAAATATCCTCCCAAAGATCTCTGCTCAGATATAATCAGCGAGATGCACTATTTATCAACAGGCGGATACAGAGGCATCACCAAGACTTATAATAGAATCAAACAGAATTATTACTGGAAGAATTTAAAATCTGATGTACAAAAATACATACAACAATGCTTGCAGTGTCAGTTAAAAAAGCTAGTAAAAACAAAACAATCGATGATAATTACCGATACACCAGGACCTGCTTTTGATAAAGTAGCAATGGATATCATAGAACCTTTATCAAAAACCGAGAAAGGAAATGAATATCTTTTAATCTTACAAGATCAACTAACTAAATTTTGTATGGGAATACCTTTGTCTAACCAATCTTCAGAAACGATAGCAGAAGTTTTTGTAAATAAATTTATCTGATAGGTGTGCCTAAGGCAATTCTAACGGATCAAGGAAAAAATTTTATCAGCAAATGAATGAAAAAACTAGCTAAAATTTTTAAAATCCGTAAACTGCGCACGATCGCCTTTCACCCTCAATCTAACGAATCGCTAGAAAGATCACATCACACCTTCGAAGAATATTTGAAACAGTATGCCAATGAGCAGAAGCAATGGGATAGATGATCGGACTCGCGATGTTTAATTACACTAGCGTACATGAAGCTACTAAACACACTCCGTATGAATTAGTTTTCGGGAAAATAGCTATTCCATCTCATGAACCACTAATTCCAGAAGAATAATTAACAAGTTACGACGAATATTTAATAAACCTAATTACACAATTACACACCATACAAAGAAATGCCCGAGAAAATATTGTAGAAGCAAAGGAAAAATCGAAGAAATACTACGATAAGAAAATTCATCCGAAAATTTTTAAACCCGGAGATTATGTATTCTTACTAAAAGGACCTAAACTGGAGAAATTCAGAGATCATTTCACAAAATCTCACAAAGTGCTAGAAATACTAAATAGAAATAACGTGAGGATACGAATTAAAAAGAATAGTCGAATGGTGCACCCTAATCTACTGCGAATTTTGCACATTATAGCACTCACCGACCAATAAAAATTAGTAATCATAAGGAATTCCCACCCGAATTGAGGGACAATTTATAAGTATATATATATATATATATATATATATGTTAATTGTAGTTTTCGGAGACATTCACTAACACACTGTTTTTTTAGTATACATCAATGCGAAATCGTTTTCTGAAGTATACATAGTATGACTTTTTCGTTTGTATACATTTATATTAAATGTATAAGGAATTGTTACTTTTAGAGACTCTGTACATTTATACATTTGCAGATATATAATGTTCAATTAGGGACATTATCAATATGTATTTTTTGCGTTAAAATTAGGTATTATAGGTAATATTAGGTATTAGGTAATATTTGTCTTAAGACATTATTACTATTATCGAAGTTTAGAAAATATAAGGACAATATACTAACAAATAAGAAATAAAATGGATTGAGAATTTTTGATTAAACCTTCTTTTTTTTAATAATATTTGGGTAATTTTGTAGTTAAAATTATTTGCATTTTGTTATATATAAATTTAATCTTATTTATCTAGTATATTACTTATCTCTTAACATGTATATCAATTCGTTAATCAACTATGACAAGAATTTTTATTATAAACTGATAATACTTTAACAACTTTCGGCTATTTCTACAATTGTCGGCAAACATTTACTAGTCTATTGTATATTTCAACAATTATTGTCAATGTATACGTTGGAAACTATTTATTTTCGTTTAACGTTAAGATTATAGAATAAATTTTTAAAATTGTCAAAAAACCTAAAATTTGTTAAAAATCAAATCAGATAATGTGTTATCTATCAAATATTATCAATCAAGTATAAATATTAATTATATTTATAGGAAAGTTTATAAAAATTTATATTACTTTTACAGCAACAGAACTATGATTGCAAATTTAATTTTACTATATTGTCAATTTTTTTTATTGTGACCTAGAATGTGTAACGATCCTAAGAATGCAAAAAACTAATATAAATAAATATAATAAAGCTGTTGATAAGCTGTTAATCCCCAACTCTTAGTTCTACTAATAGAATATAAAATTATTCAGTACGTAAAGAATTTTACTGTGTATAAACATACTTAATATTTTACTATGCACACTGTGTCCCATGATTTTTGTCAGTATCATTTCAAATATACAATGTTATTTTGCAAACTACATATTCATGTAACGTATGTGTACGTACACATATATATAAACACACATTAAACTTATATTTAAAGTAATTTTGATAAAAATATTAAACACAAGAAAGTTAATGATCACATATAAAATGCATGTGTTCTGTAGAAGAGAATTTTATATCTCAAATAATGTTGAAGAAATTGTAACAACGTACATGGTGCAACGTAAGAAATTTGTATATACGTTTCTCAATATACAGGGTACACACAATCAATGTTAACATAGGCCAGATATTCAAGGATGTCAAGAAAACGCACATGATAATGTTTTATATATTATACAAGTACTTTTGTCTTACAAACGTTGTTATGATATAGTTTCTAACATCCGATTTACTATCAGATGGTAATTTATCGATGTTATCTAATCACTATAAGATCTATATGGGTACATTTCAATAGGACACTACTGAATACATGCATCTTATTATAAAAGCGAAGAATTAACAACAACCTGATAAGGTCAATAACAATTTATCATCAGATGAAAAATCTAGAGAGATTAGAAAATATGTCATATTATGGCGAGGCAAAGATGCAGAACCGTCTATGACGTATTTACTACGTACATTCCATTTTTAGACGAAATACATATGAAAAAACTAATAGAGTATAAAATTATTCAGTACATAAAGAATTTTACTGTGTATAAACATATTCAATATTTTACTATGCACGCTGTGTCCCACGATTTTTGTCAGTATCATTTTAAATATAGAATGTTATTTTGCAAACTACATATTCATGTAACGCATGTGTATACATATATATATAAACACACATCAAACTTATATTTAAAGTAACCTTGATAAAAGTATTAAACACAAAAAGGTTAATAATCACATATAAAATGCATATGTGTTCTGCAGAAGAGAATTTTATATCTCAACTAATGTTGAAGGAATTGTAGCAACGTACATGGTGCAACGTAAAAAATTTGTATATACGGTCCTCAATATATAGGGTACACACAATCAATGTTACCATAGGCCAGTTATTCAAGGATATCAAGAAAACGCACATGATAATGTTTTATATATTATACAAGCACTTTTGTCTTACAAATGTTGTTATGATATAGTTTCTAACATCCGATTTACTATCAGATGGTAATTTATCTAATCACTGTAAGATCTACATGGGTACATTTCAATAGGACACTACTGAATACATGCATCTTATTATAAAAGCGAAGAATTAATAACAATCTGATAAGGTCAATAACAATTTATCATAAGATGAAAAATCTAGAGAGGTTAGAAAATATGTCATATTATGGCAAAGATGGCAAAGATGCAGAACCGTCTATGACGTATTTACTACGTACATTCAATTTTAAATGAAATACATATGAAAAAACTAATAGAGTATAAAATTATTCAATACATAAAGAATTTTACTGTATAAACATACTTAATATTTTATCATGCACGCTGTGTCCCATTATTTTTATCAGTATCATTTCAAATATGGAATTCATTAACATATGTTACATGAATATCTAGTTTGCAAAATAATATTCTATGTTTTTTCATCTTATATAAATAAAATTGTTATTGATCTTATCAGGTCGTTGTAAATTCTCTTTCTTCGCTTTTATAATAAGTTCTATACTATATTCAATACTGTCTTGTTGTTCCATACTATATTCAATACTGTCTTGTTGAAATGCAACCCTAAAGAATGTACAGTGATTAGATAAGATCGATAATTTACTATCTGATAGTAAATCGGATGTTCGAAAATATATCATAGCAACATTTGCAAGACAAAATTATATTATATAATATAATATTAAAAAATTATCATGTATGTTCTTTGTTATGGTAACATTGATTGTGTTTATCCTATATATTGGAACTCTATATTGCAGAATGATATTCTATTTCTGAAATATTGATGAAAATAACGTAACAACATGCATAGTGTAATATTTAGTATTTTTATATATATTAAAATTTTTTATATATGAAATAATGCACTTAATTAAGCCGGTATCAAACTACAGATTGAGATTTAGATAAGTGAATTTGTCCGATCAGAACAAGGTTTACTAAACAGGTTTTCTTTTTTTCTGATTGGGTAATTTCAATCTAATTTTAATCTCAATCCCCAGTATGATACCGGATAGATATCTATGTATACACATGCATAAACACACATCAAACTTCAAAATAGTCTGGATAAAAGTATCAAATATAAAGAAGTTAACAATTATACATACAACGCATATGTGTTTCGCAGAATAGAATTGCATATCTCAAATAACGCGGAAAAAATTGTAACCGCATATAGTATAGCATATAGCATACAGTATAAGAATTTTACATATTGGTACATTCAAATAATGTTTTCATAGATATGTTATTCAAGGATACCAGAAAACACACATGAAATCATATCATATTGTATTAAGCATTTTTACTTGCAAACGTTGTTGTATGATATACTTTCTCACATTTTATGTACTACCATATAATAAATTATTGTTTTTATCAAATCGTTATAAATTCTTTGCGGTTGCTTTTCGACAGTACAGTATCGAATATATGCAATTTATTATAAAAACGAAGAATTTCAAACAAATGATAAAAATAGTGATAGAAAAATAGTGATTGTTTTAAGGTGCAAAGATCTGCAGAGTTTAGAAAATACGTCATAACAACATCTTGCAGGATGTTATCATAAGTCTTTACTATTTATATTCTATCTTTGGATCATGTATTTAAAGAAGCTAAAGGCCATATCAGACGATTGCGCTGCTACTTTTGCCGATTGACAATTTTACTATTACCAATCACGTTGTCTGTAACTAGGGCCTGCTACATTGTGATTAGTTGAAATGGAATCATCAATCAGCAGCCGTAGCCGTGCAACCACTAGTTTGATATAACCTTAAAGCCGTTTCATACTGGAAATTGAGATTGTGATAGATTAAAATGTAACCAATTAAGAAGAAGAAAACTAGGCTGATGTTTAATGAATTTTGTTCGGATTGGTTAATCAAACGTTTGGAAGCATTTGTAGAACCAACTGGATCGCACTTCATGACGCTCGTAATTCAAAATAACTCTGTATTTTTCATGTACATTGCGTGATAAAATATCCATTCTTTTTAATTAAATTTTTTGCACAGTTCTTCTTTTCTATTTTTCTTTCCAAAGGAGGGAGAAAAAGAAGAAATGATCTCTGCAAGAGATTCAGTAAAAAGAACAGTCTATCGTAATAACAAATGAACTCGCAAAGAAGTGTCCTGTTCAATGCTAGATCAAGCCAAAAGCAAAAGAAAAAGCTTTTAAATATAAGCTAAGTAAGCTAAGTAAAATATAAATCGCAATAATGTTTGCTTTATTAATGCTTTCTGATGGCACGTATCATGTGTGTTTATTAATGATATTTATGCTAGAAGAGGTAAAAAGTGCATGTTAAAGAAATCACAATCGCGGATAAAAGCATTTATAGTGGCTATTAACGGTAAGTGCGTATACTGTTAGCACTATTGTTGCTATAGGACTCATTGATAATTTCTTTATTTTTGTTTTTGTAGGGATAATATATATTTTTTGACAATGTTAATATTATATTTAATTAATATTATATTTAATATAGTTTTTTAACTGTTTAGGGTATAATTTCTTTATTAATACTTTAAACATTTTTAGATATTTTAATTATTATTATAAAAATGTCTTGTAAAAGTGTTATTTTGATTTGTCAATCTATCTTAGGAAAACAGAAAATTAATCCAAAATCGATTTTAATATGTTGTTAAAGATCAGTCATTTTGTTCAATATTTAATTTTAATAAAATAATATTTTATAATTGTTAGTATTTATAATTTTTAACAAATAGATCTAGAAAAGGCCAATGAGACGAGCATGGATTAAATAAAATAAATTAACCAGTTTTTAACATAAGTAAGATCTACAATATATTATTTAAGACTGAACGGAAGTACATAAATCGCTTTAACAAAATTCAAAATCTCATATAAGATTTACTTATGTTAAAATCTTAAGATCTTACTTGTGTTAAAAATCGGTTAATTTAATTTACTTAATCCACGCTCATTGGGCTTTTCTAGATCTATTTGTTAATTTAATTTATGAATTTTTACTTTTTAATTACTTTTATAATTCTTGTTTTAGTTGCATAAGAAAAGACAATTATATTTTAATTAGAATTGTATCTGCTTTATATTTTTATAAATATTTTTCTCATTATGTTAAAAATTGTTACATTGAAAAGTATTACATTCAATATTACATTCTGTAATATTTTCAGTATTACATTCTGTAATATTTTTAACACTGTGTGAAGGAAAAAATATAGATTTCTAAAATTTATTTATATGTTTATAGAAAATATGGAACATCTTTCTGAAATAAAAAGGAATTTGAATTGGAACATACCTAAAATACAATTACAAGATATAAATCTGTACTCAATACACAAAACAGATAATCGGAAACCTCAAATAATTAAATCGGAGATATTAAAGTCTATAAAAGTAAAAATAATAAAAAAAGATTTACATCAAGAAAAATCAAAAGTTTTATTAAACCAGAATAAAAATTCAGGTAAGAGAAACAAGAAACGTTTCTTTTCTGCAAAACAAATAAATTTTTATAAAGTTAAAAGTTATTTTTTATATAAAACAGGCATAATATATTTACGTAAATTATTTAATTTTTAATAGAAATTTTTGGATAAAAATGTTTTGTACTGAAATTCTTCCTCAATTGACCCCATTTTATTATTTTAAAATGTTTTATTACTTTTCAACAGTATGCCTTAACTTTTTTATATTTCACAGTATTACAATAAATTTCATAAGATAAATTAACATTTATTTTGAAATATATTTAGACATTTTTTAATATCTTTCATTTCACTTTTTATGATTTTATAATAAATTATCTATTCTTATAAAATATCTATCCTTATAAAACTTAATGTAATATAAGAGAAATTAAAGAATATTGTTGAAATTTTTTGAAATATTACATCATGAAATGTAGTGAAAACTTGTATATATGATGTATATACTTGTATATATAATAGTGAAGGGCTACTTGAAGGAGATTTTTAGCAAAATATTTCTATCAGACAACTATATATAACATTATATAGAATATTTCAAGAAAATATAGAATATATAAAATTTCATCTTTTCACAAATTTTCTTAATGAAAATTTAAAAGATATTTTAGAATTAGTAGCCTTTACTCAGGATCAACAGGAATCTTTTAATATGCTGCTCAATGATATGGAAAATTTAAATGAATTTGAAGACTGTCTCAATGTAGATAGAAGTAAATAAATCATAATTATATAATATATATTTATTATATATATGTATATATATATATATATATATATACATATATATATATATATATATATATTGAATTGTATTACACAAATAATAATAATTCATTTTGTGACTTAAAAAAATTAGATATATAAATTTTTTAATAACTGTTTGAAAATAAAATTATATATAATACTTCAAAAATGTAAATTTATCTCTTTTCACAGGTTTTCTTAATAAAGAATTAGAAGATGCCTTATGTTTGAATGTACCTTTTACTGATAAACAAGATGTATGTTTAAATATGTTACTTGATACAGAGAATACAAACTGCAATGAGTACAAATTAGACTGTATTAACACGAATAAAAGTGAGTATGCATTCAATACTGTTTTATCTGAACATTTTAACTGATCAAATTAGTCTCCATATTTTTGTAAATACATATATTGTTTTAAAATTATTGAAAATATATTTTACACTTTGTCAAATAAATAAGATAATTATTCAAATAAGAAATATATTTTTTATAATTTTTTCAATAAAGAATCTTAAAATCTATAAAGAATCAATAAAGAATTTTTTTAATCTATATTATTATATATCTATATTATTATAAATATTTATGTATATCAATCGTTAATTAGCAGATTTATACTGATACTAATGAATTGACACTAAACTTAATTTTATGTACTTTTATATTAAAAATAAATAATACTTGATAAAAATTCACACCAGTTCCAATATTAATATTAATTTCTTTAAGCAAAAATAATAAAGTTACTACGACAGCATGAAAAATAAACTCTAAAGAAAAAGTATCATAAAATTAATATCTAATATATAATGTTAATTATTATATATATGTCATATGCATTATTAACATTTTCCTTAGCATTTCTATTTTTTTGTATATTGAATCTCACAGATAATAATTTTACAAATTGTACACTATTAACGAATACGACAAATAACATTCAGTCATCTACTAATTTGTATTTTAAGAATATTAAAACAATAATAAAAAAAATTAGATACTCAAGAAAAATTATTTTTCAGATATGTCAGATGTGACTAAACCAAGTGCCAATGCTGAAGATGAACGTGAGTATCTAATGATATTCTTATAGATCTTAGGTGATGTATTATTTAATTTCTTTATTATACATTTCTTTCATTATAGCACAATTTATTTAGATTATCTAATAAAATAATAATAAAATAATGAAAAAACAGTTAACTTAAAAACAGTATACATGTTATATACATTAGTATTTTCCTTAAACTTTTTTATTTTTTTATATATTTTTTATATATTTTTATATATGTAAATTTCACAGATAATAATTTTTTAAATTATATTAATAAATACAACAAATAACATTCATCCACTGATTTATATTTTGAGCATATTGAAACAATAATAAAAAAATCGGATACTCAAAAAGATTGTTTTTCAGATATGTCAGATGTGATTAAACCAAGTGCTGATGCTGATGAATATGAACATGAGTATTTAACCATATTCTTTCTTATAGATCTTAGGTGATGTATTATTAAATTTCTTTCTATAAATTTCTTACTATAAATTCCTTTCATTATAGCACAATTTATTTAGATTATCTTAATAAAATAATAATAAAATAATAATAATATAATAATAATAAAATAATAATAAAATGAAAAAACAGTTTACTACCTTTATTATTTCTAAAACATTTTCTAGAAAGATAAGCTACAAAAAATAATAGCAATTTTATAAAACTTTTATTTTAGAGTTTATTTTTTATGCTATCTTGGCACTTTATCTTTTTTGGTTAAAGAAATTATTATTAATAATGTTGGAACTGATGTGTATTTCAATCAAATATTATTTATTTTTAAATATTATAAAATTAATATCTAATATATAATGTTAGTCATTATACATGTCATATACATTAGTATTTTCCTTAAACTTTTTTATTTTTTTATATATTTGAATTTCACAGATAATAATTTTTTAAATCATATTAATCAATACGACAAATAACATTCATCCACTGATTTATATTTTGAGCATATTGAAACAATAATAAAAAATCGGATACTCAGAAAGATTGTTTTTTAGATATGTCAAATGTGACTAAACCAAGTGCTGATGTTGATGAATATGAACGTGAGTATCTAATCATATTCTTTCTTATAGATCTTAGGTGATGTATTATTTAATTTCTTTCTATGAATTTCTTTCTATAAATTTCTTACTATAAATTTCTTTCATTATAGCACAATTTATTTAGATTATCTTAATAAAATAACAATAAAATTATGATAAAACAGTTTACTATCCTTATTATTTCTAGAACATTTTCTAGAGAGATAAGCTATAAAAAATAATAGCAATTTTATAAAACTTTTTTATTTTAGAGTTTATTTTTTATGCTGTCTTGGTAATTTATTCTTTTTGCTTAGAGAAATTAATAATGTTGAAACTGATGTATATTTCAATCAAGTATTATTTATTTTTAATATGTTATATAATATAATAGTACTTTTTTATATTAATAAAGCAATGATAAAATGTTTACATTTTTTATCTTTTTTCTAAACACTATTGTTTTGCCTCTATTCCATATATCAAAAATTTTATATTTATATAATGCATTAAAAAATGAAGAATCTAATAGAACATGTTTTGAAGAAAAGATGCATAGACTTTTAAATCTCAATTGTATTATTTTTTTCTAGCTTCTGAATATGTTCCTTCACGTTCTGCAAGTCCTTCATCAACTTACTCGGATGAAAATAACAATACAAAAATTAATAGAAAAAAAGTTTCAATTAATAAATCCAATACATTTAGTGGCCTAGACATATCCAATGTTCATTCACCAGGAACGAAAACGTGTGACGACAGCGAAATGTATGTCACAGAATCAGGAAAACAAACAAAAAAAAATTGTTGTTTTTATTGCAAAAAACTGCAGAGCAAAATAGCACGGCACTTAGAAACCGTGCATTATAATGAAGAGGAAGTTAAAAAATTTGCAATATTACCGAAAGAAAATTTCGAAAGAAAAAAAATAATAGAAACAATTCGACGAAATGGTAATTTTCAATTTAACACTAAAAGAGCAATAAACAATGGAGAACTTATCGTTTGTAGGCGACCGAACAAAAAATTATGTAAATCTGCAAGCAATTTCTTACCTTGCGTTGAATGTAAAGGATTTTTTTCAAAATCATCTCTTCGTCATCATTTTCGTCGTTGCACTGGACGTAATAGCAAACATAGTAAATCAATAATGGTATTGGGTCGTACAATTGTTACAAGAACTCACGAAGTAGCTAATAAAATTCTCAAAACAGTTGTTTTCCCCGTATTACGAGACGATGAAATAACGCGTGCAATAAGATACGATCAGTTAATAATTCTATATGGGAATAAGCTTTGCTTAAAGTACAGATTACAGCATCAACATGACATAATTCGGTCTCGTTTACGATTGTTAGGACGTTATCTAGTAACTCTCAGAACAAAAAGTGAAAATATTAGTGATTTTGCCTCGTTATACGATCCAAAATTTTATGATGTCGCAATTGCTGCTGTCAATTCTATAGCAGGTTTTGATGAAAATAAAAACATATATAAAACATTATCTGTAGCATTTAATCTCGGCACGTATATGAAACATATCGGAGAAATTTTTATTACTGAATGTATAAAAAATCACGATCCTATAAAAATGAAAGCTGAAAACTTTTTAAAATTATTAAGACAAGATTATGGAACAAGCATTAATAGAACAGTGTTAGAAACACAAATGCAACGAAAGCGACAAAAAAAGATTATACTTCCATCGACAGAGGATATTAGGAAATTGAATGATTATTTAATGGACATGCGACAAAAAGCTTATAACAATTTAATGAAAGAATATTCATATAGAAATTGGTTAATTTTGCTAGAAACAACACTCATATCTATGCAACTGTTTAATCGTCGACGAGCTGGGAAGACTGAAAGAATACAAATATCAGAATTTAAAAATTATCATTGTATTGACGAAGAAACGAATAGAGATATTTACAAATCGCTGTCAACAGAAGGAAGAAGATTAGCAAAGAAATATATCCGTTTTGAGATACGTGGTAAACTTGGCCGTACCGTTCCTGTCTTACTTCATTCTGATTTATTGAAATGTATCAATGTTATATTAAATTTCCGTTCAGATGCTAAAGTGCATCATGAAAATCCTTATCTTTTTGGAATACCAGGTTGTGATAAAAAGAGATATAAATATTTAAGGGCTTGCAATTTAATGTGAACATTTTCAGAAGCTTGCGGAGCAAGTATGCCACACACATTACGTGGAACACAAGAAAGCACAATGCCACTAAATGTATTTCTCTGAATTTATTAGAGCATCAAGTAGATGACTTATCAAATCATTTAGGATATACAGATAAAATTCATAAGGAACATTATAGATTACCTGTTGCTAGTCGAGATATTTTACAAGTATCAAAACTATTAGAATATGCCCAAGGTGAAGAAGAAAATAATAATGAAGATGAAAGCAGTGATGATAATGGTATGTGTGTGTATTTTTTATTAAATAATATGTACAGAATGTCCTAAATTTATCGTAATAAGTTAAATCCTGAAATTTCTGAGATCAAAACAAAAATCTTAAAATGTTCAGACTACAGTAGTTTTAAAATAAAAAATTTTTAAAGTTGACCAATCGAACGCTCTGAAATTTATCAGGCTTATTACACAATATTAGAATATATTACACAATAATAAAGATTCTAAACATCTATTCTATTCTCGAAATTAATTTCATTTATTTATGATATTTACATGTGACAACTATGATAGTTCGATGCATATCGCATTTCAATACATTTTTTATTTTATTGTTATTATTTTCATACTTAATTAATAGCTCATGCATAAGAAAATAAAATTAAGAAGCGATTCCATCAATAATATATGTAGAATTATTCAGTTTAGAGAATAACAGATATTTAAAAATACTTATTATTGTGCAATATGTCATTCGCATTAGATATACACATTTCATATAGTTTAATTAAACATTTCTTATTTGAAAACTATTATTGTAACTCTGATATTTTGAGGATTTTCATATTTCATAGATATTAAGATTTTTAACTTGAAATGGTCTCAGAAATCTGTCGTTAGTGAAAATAACATGATCTGTCATTTTCAATTAACTATCAAAAAGAAGTTTAAACTTTTTTTACAAATAACAATTTAATTTTAATATTTTATCTTATTAAATGTATATTAAATTAATTATAACACATATTTTTACAATTTATCTAATACTACAAAATATAACGAATTTAATTTTAATAATTTTTAAGAATGATAATAAATGATATTTTGAGGATTTTCATATTTCATAGATATTAAGATTTTTAACTTGAAATGGTCTCAGAAATCTGTCGTTAGTGAAAATAACATGATCTGTCATTTTCAATTAACTATCAAAAAGAAGTTTAAACTTTTTTTACAAATAACAATTTAATTTTAATATTTTATCTTATTAAATGTATATTAAATTAATTATAACACATATTTTTACAATTTATCTAATACTACAAAATATAACGAATTTAATTTTAATAATTTTTAAGAATGATAATAAATATTGCAATTTTAAAGATTTATAAAAGATGTATATAAAATATAAAATGTAAGATATTAAAATATAAAATGTTGTTATTTATCTATATAATTGTTTGAAATATTTATATACTTTCACATTCCAGTAATTTCATATTTAATAGCGTTTACCACATAAATATAGTGCGATAATGTTCAAATTTGTTATTAATATTATTATTTTCTGTCACTTACCTATTACAGAATTATGTCTATTTATATATATTTTAGATGAATCGGAAGCATTATCCATTGAAAATGACTCATATAAGACAATCGTGAGAGACGAATTTTCTTCTGGTAAGCAGAAAAGTGAATTAACATTTAAAAAACAATAAAATTCTATTTATTTGAACTATAATTGTAAGAGCGTGTTTGTGTTATCTCTATTGGAAATTTATCTCAGAATTCTTATATAATTTTTCATGTAAATTTTAGAATTTTTTAGAAGATCAATATAATTTTATAGCCTTTCAATAATTTCTTTGTACAAATTGAAACATTTTTCAGAAGTACCAAATAAATTTACATCTATTCTCGAATTCTTCATATAAATTCTAAAATATTTATAAGATTTCTCATTTCATAATTTTTGATAAAATTTTATGAAATTTGAAAAAGTTTAAGATATTTTTTTAGAATAAGAAATCTTAGAAATCTTAAAATATATATTTCAGAACTTACATATATGAAATATTCTGAGGAATGATGTAGATTTATTTAGTATTTTTGAAAAGTATTCTAATTTGTATAAAATTTCTAACAAAAATTTTCGCCAGAGATATAAAACTTCTTATAGAAAGCAGAATTTTATATTTAAGATCAATTATTTAAAACTTAATTTCAAGTAACTAAAAAATTATTTTTATTGAAAGAAGGATTAGCATATTTTTTTTTATCCTCTAATCAGCAACTCATTTAAATTATATTTAAACGAATTAATCCTTCGACATGTCCTGATTAAATATATTAAAACTAAATATATATAATTCTTCAAATAAATATAAGTGTATATGCGTGCATGCATGCATGCGCTATATTATTTTATTCGAATTATATCATTCGAATTATGTCATTTGAATTATATCTTTTATTACTTTTACAATATTTAAATATTCTTATAATTTCTTTCCTAACGTCAAAAGCAAAAGGCGAGAATTTTTTATTATTGAAAATAATAAAAAAATTTTTTATTCTTTCCGTTTTTCCCAGGAAAAAAGTTACATAATCAGTATCAGATCTGCTATATTAATACATTTACTTATTTCAGAGGAATATGAATCATCCAAAGATTTAGAAAATTGTAAAGATGTTGTGTCAGAAAAAACATGTTGCAGTAAGTAAAAAAATATTCAAAATTATTATTATTAATTTTTTTTCTAAGAAATTTTTTTTTTAAAAATGTTTTTAAGATTTTCTTGGTAAATTCTTAAGGATGTATACTTTAAAATGTTTTTTAAATACATGTAGCATATAGCATGTATGTCTAAAAGATGTCTTATGAGAAACATCTTTAATTAAGACTTTACTAAACATAATATATATGTTTTTAAGACATCATAAAAAAACGTCTTAAAAATGCTTTTAAAGATAGATTTAAAACTATATAAAAAAATGTTTTTTGACGTCTTAATACGTCTTTTCTATCATCAATACAATCTGTAAAAATTCTAAATGACATTTCTGAACATATTTACATTATTGACTAATACGAGAGCGGATCAATAAGTCCGTGACTTTTTGAATGAAAGATAATTTTTTCGGCAAAAAAACGTTTTATTTCTCAACTCAATTCTCAATTCAAAAAGTCACGGACTTATTGATCCGCCCTCGTATTAATCAAGAAGCGATTACATATTTATTGATCGAAATATATTTAAAGCTATTGAAACATACTAACAAAAGGAAGATACGAGACAGAAACTAGAATTATCTGATATATCAATGATTTAATATTTATTCAATTTTCACAATTTCAACAAAATTCTAATTATAATAAATAGTCAAAATTGTTATGTAAATATTATATCAATATACCGATTTATTAGATAATACCAAATTCTGTCTCATATTCTCTCTGTTGTCAATGCTTTTCTGTATAATTAATTTTTATATCATTATAAAATACTTAAAAGATTCAAATAAGATATTATTTATTAAAAAAGATGTTTATAAGATCAAAGACATCATAAACCGGATCATAAGATGTCTTAAAGACATTTCTTTATAGTTTAGGGAGACATCTTACAATATTTTATATCTTTAAGATGTTATATTTTCTAATACATTACAATGATTGCATTTTTAACGTTAACATATTCATTGTAGATGACAAAAAAGGATTAACATTGTTAAATCAATATTCAAAAGATAAACCTACAAAAATAAAATGTCGGTTTAGTAAGTAATAAAATTATTATTTAAAAAATAAGAAAATTTATTTTCTATTTTATAAAAATATAATTAGATATATATCATATTTTTCCTTTTATAAATTTTTTCTTTATTATATAATTTATTATTGACAAAAAAAAACAATATTAAGGCTCTCCGAATAAATCAATCAGATAAAAAAGGAATAATAGCCAATAAAAGCCGAACACAGAATGTGTTGCAGCAATTTATTACTGGGATATTTATAATACATGTTTTTTACACAGTAATTTATTACTGCGATATTTATAATATATATTTTTTACACGCTAACATCTTGTGTTTGGCTCTTATTGGCATCCTTTTTTATCTCATTGATAATTTATTATCTTATTTACTATATTTTATTTATTACATCTACATTATATTTAAAAATAACACATTAGTCTTTAAATTTAAAATACTACATTGATTTTATTATATTTTTATTATGTAAATAGGCGATTTATAAGGAATAATATTTTTTTATTCATTTTATTTTTGTTCTGTTTTTTCATTATTTTCTTTCAAATATCCGCAATAATGTAAATTTTTAAAAAATTGTTAGCATCTCCCTATGGTCCCACAAAGCGAATTCGTTGGAATGAAGAGGAAAAGAATATTGTTTTGTCGGCATTTACCACATACTTTGATAACGAAAAATTGCCTTCTTTAAAGGAGATTAATAATGTAATACAGAACTCTCCATGTTTGAAAAGCCGAACAGCACCACAAATTAAAACATGGCTGTACAATCAAAGAAAATCTCGAATACTAAAATAAGTGAAAATTCGCTGAAATTTTCATCTACTTTTTTTACTCACCAATAAAAAGTACAAAATAAAATAGTTTAAACTAGACTTGTTAGCCACAAAATAAATTACGTATCACGCAAAAATTGTTGGCAATAGTCAATTTATGAATATTTTATCATTTTTTTCAATAAATAAAAAAAATTTTATTTCAAAATTTATTAAAAATAAATATTTGATTGAAATATATATCAATTTTAATATTATTAACATAAATTTCTTTAAGCAAAAAGAATAATTACTATAAAGGTTAGCATGAAAAATAAACTAAACTGAAACTAAAATAAAAGAAAAGAAAAAAGAAACTATTTGTCATAAAAGTAATTTTTGTTTATAAAATAGCTATTACATTTTGTAACTTATCTTGAAAAACGTTTTAAAGATAAAATTGTTTATTTTATCATTTTTGTAAGACTCTTTTAAATAAATTGTTTTATAAAAGCTTTTCTTATAACTTAATTTTTAATCAGATATAATAATAAAATGTTTTCTTAAAATTTACTACTGAATTTCTTTTTGTATATTGAATCTATTTAGTAGAATCCACTTTCAAGAAAAATATTTTATTATATTTTATTAAATTAAAAGTATTAAAATTTAACTTACGAAAGGAGCCTTCTTTTATAAAATAAATTTATTAAAAAAAAAGTTTTACAAAAATGCATTTGATTTTATTAAACAATTTATTTTTTATTTTTTTATGCAAAATATGCAATTTATTTTATTATATTTAAGATATCTTTCAAGACAAGTTAAAAAATGTAATAGCAATTTTATATGACAAATAGTTTTGTTTTATGTTTTAGTTTCAGTTCAATTTTGGTTCATTTTAATTCAGTTTTAATTAAACTTAGTGCAATTTAATTTTAGTTTATATTTCATATTGTCATAGAAATTTATTCTTTTTGTGTTAAGAAATTAATATTAGAATTGATATATATTTCAATCAAATATTATTTACTTTAATACTTTAATACTTTACAATAGTAATGCATTTTTATAACAGTTTGACGATAGTACTTTTTTATATTTACTGAAAGAAATAGTAAAGTATTCACATTTATTTTCTTAAATGTGACTGTTTTATTTTTTGTGTTTAATGTATCAAAATTTTGTATTCTTATAATGCATTAAAAGATAAAGAATCAAATAAAACATATTTTGAAAAAAAGAATGTATAAACTTTAATTGTATTAGCTGTTTTATTTTAGCTTCCAAATTCCTAAATACGAGGGCGGATCAATAAGTCCGTGACTTTTTGAATGAAAGATAATTTTTTCGGCAAAAAAACGTTTTATTTCTCAATTCAATTCTCAACTCAAAAAGTCACTTATTGATCCGCCCTCGTAATATAATTTCGCAGCCACGAGATTCGGCGAAACGCGGTGCCTGTTTACGAAATTCCTTCGTCTACTGTTCTCGCAATTGAGTCGCGTTCGGCGGTCGGGCGTCGCGCGATACTGGCGCGGTTCGGTAACGAGGGGCACGCGCGGCGCGGGCGATAGGTACACGCGGACCTTTAAATCCGCGGCGTTTTAAATTACACGTGCCGTCGTGTATTGCAATCAGCTGAGCGCATAAGGAGAGAGATTTCGCGGATGGAATTCGCGAAGAATTGGGTTGACCGAGTGTGCTCCCCCCGTGTAGATGAAGGCAAGTCGAGAGAACTCGGCGGACCGGGATGTACCCCGATATCTCTGCTCGAAATTGTCGAGAGAACTCGACCGGCTGAGTGAAACTCGTAATTCGGATCTTCGGAATTATTGAGAGTACTCGGCGGGCCTGATACTCGGGCCGAAAGGATGTAATGGTGTAGCCGGTGCAGGCGAACTCGGCGCACTGAGGAAGACCTCAGCAACTCTCGGCGTGCCGTATAGAGATCGGATTAGGTGTTAGCGGAGCCAGACGGATCTGGCGCGTTGAAGAGTCCTCAACAGACTTCTGCTAGAAATGCGCTCCGTTACACTCTTACTAAGTAATAAATACTTATTATGACAGTCAATCAGAAACATTAACATAATAACATAACATAACATAACATAACATAACATAATAATAACTATTGACACATCTGATTGATTATTGCAATAAATATTTGCGATTGTGATCGCTCTTGCTACTCATTGTAGAATGCTTTTTATTTTTTATTTTGCAAATTTCTTAAATTTTAAACACACAATACAGAATTTTGTTGTTATTTTTTAATCTTGATTGAATGCAAATTCTTTAAACATATAAGATTTATAAGTTAAACTATAAGATAAATGTAAAGATTTAGATAAGTAAAGGTTAAGTACGAGGGCGGATCAATAAGTCCGTGACTTTTTGAATTGAGAATTGAGTTGAGAAACAAAACGTTTTTTGCCGAAAAAATTATCTTTCATTCAAAAAGTCACGGACTTATTGATCCACCCTCGTATATAGTATTATAATATTAGCGTCGAACATCTCACTGCCGACGATATTATCATTTTTTTTTGTTCCATTTATTTTATTAAATAAATTATATTTGTTTCTTAAGCCTAATACCCGTTCATTACAAATTATTAAGTATATTCGTCTTCAAACGTCCTCGCTTCCTCACTTGGCGAACCGATCGAGACTATCCTGCCCGCGACGAAGCGAGACCGTTTTAAGTGTTAATTAGTTACATAATAATGAAGTTTTCAAATCTCAAACTTCTATTTTATAATCAATCAATACACTTAAAAATTTCGTTGTAATGTCCCCAACATAACCAAATTATTGTGTGTAGAACTTTGGAGACGGTCCTCAAAATATACAGAAAAAATATGTCCCCAAAGTATACAATTTTTATAAAAAAAAGACTTTGAGGACGTACCCAAAATATACGATTTGTATATAAAACTTTGGGGACGGTCCCGAATGACACCAAAAGTCTTCGAAATAGTCTTCAAAACACCTCAAAAATTGTCCCCAAATTTTACAATTAACACATATATATATATATATATATATATATATATATATATATTGTGTATATATATATATATATATATATACAATTTATATAAGTATATATATATATATATATATACTTATAAATTGTCCCTCAATTCGGGTAAGAATTCCTTATGATTACTAATTTTTATTGGTCGGTGAATGCTATAATGTGCAAAATTATATATATATATATATATATATATATATATATAATCGAATTGATTATAATAACAACAATAATAATTATAATAATAATAATAATTATAATAATAAGAGTAAACGACGCCTAATATACAAACAAGTGATAGTATAATAAAAATAACAATAATAACAATAATAATAATGATAAAAAGAAAGAAGAAGAAACTCGAGAAGAATGATAATAAATGGATATACTCATGCATGATTCATCGACTGAATCATGCATGAACCGGATATGAACCGGAGGACCGACCCGGATGTCACAACGGTGGTGATCCTGTTGACCTATCGTCACCCCCCCCCTCAGGCACAGACGTTCGTCAATCTCAATGTTGAAGAATCTCCCTAGCCAGGAACTCCTCATCGATATTGCCCTCTGCCAACCGACGAAAAAAAGACGGGCGAAGGCCCGAAAAATTGTTTAATCTCAAACGAGAAGCGACCCTGGCAACCAACCCAGGTCCGCGCGGCCTCGCAACCTCACGAATGGAGAAAATGTTGGTTCCAAACACCTCACTCCGCGATCACCACCGGGCATTCACTGCCACCAATTGTCAGGTCGCGCCGATGGACCAGGAACCCGGTCCCGCGCTCTCGCCGCAATAGCTTGCCTAGCTAACAATAACAACCGGATGTAACTTGAAGGCCTAGGAAGAGGTGGAGAACCCTCCGAACTTACACTACAACTACTAATGCCACTGTTGCTATCACTGTTACTCGAGGAGTCGTCGCGACGTTCCATCATAACACCCCGAAAGGCACTGATAACTCAATATGCGAAAAGAGCACCTAGATGACAAAACCCCTCCGCTTGGCAAAAATTTTGGGACAATTCTGATTTTCGGAAACATTAGTGCTGGAGCGATAGGAATATATCTCTCTTTTAGAGCAATAAAATTAATATTAGATACATTAGTGCATGGCTACGCTTTGCACACCGTATATGGATGGTCAATATTTTTATTAGGAGCTATATGGCTATATGACTCACTAACATATCTCTTAATATATCTAGGCAAGAGAGAACCTGATAGTAAGAAGCCTAACTGCACCGAGTGAAGTCGATCATAACCAAAGAAGACTCTTCGAGTTACAAACACGCTCCGCGTGTGACATCGAGCATAATCATGCTTACCCTCTTCTTCTCCCAAAGGAAAACACTACCTGCTCTCTTGAAATATATATATATATATATATATATATATATATATATATATATATATATATATTAGGTGTACAAAAAAGTTCTGAGCTTTAGATTTGTTGTGCGGGTCGTTTCGGTGGATCGGTCAAGGAGTCGGGGAGGAAGCACTCACCACTTCATTTTAATTTCAATAAATTTTATTAACACTTGATACAGTTTGTTCTTTTTAATTCGGACCGCGACAGACGTGACGGCACGGCGGATCTCGACGAGTCCTCTCCTAGTATCGGTCTTCCGTTTTTATCCTGTTTCAGGCGGCCAGTCCTTGCCGTATCATCAACATGTTCGTCAGCGTTCGCGGTATATTTCTGGGTCGCGCGGCGGTTTTCCGCGTAAGGGCCGCGCAACCCGGTTAACAGTTGCTTCACGTGGAACGATTACACAATATTTGCGCGATTAGCACGGTAGCGTTGGTAATCGCTATCGCTTGGTAAAATAATAATTCGTCGGATAAAGTATCGCTTGCCGCAATCCGCTTTGTCAGCAGTGAGCGTGATTGCGTTCTCGGCGCTCGCGACATCCCTTCCCCTTTGGTGGAAGGGAACCATGGGGGGTTCGGCTTCCATGTGTCCCTTACTTGGCGCTCGCGGCATCCCTCCCTCCCTTCGATGGAAGGTGATCTTACTTGTTAGTTTACATATGTTGTCGCGTGACTGTAATATAATCGTGTGCTTATGACTAATATAACATAGCATCATCGCGGCGCCTCTGTGCGGTCTCGCTTTTCTTCTGCTTTTTATTTTTGTTTTTGTTTGTGCGCTATGTTATTAATCCTATTATAGTTATTATGACTACGCAGGTACCTGTTCCCATAGAGTATACAGTATATTTATTTTTGAGTAAGTTATAATCGCTATCTTCTAGAGTTTCTCTTATTTCTTCTAGACTTATGCTTAACTTGGTTAAATCTACGGGGTTCTTAATTATTTGTCGTAACGTGTCGGTTTTCGCTAGCTTATTCTTATCGGTGTCTTTATTTTTTATTTCTAATGTTATATTGTATTCGGGGAGGTAGTTTTGGATATATTTTATTCCCTCAATTTTTCGTGCTTTTAATATTACGTTTGGTGTGATTAGTTTGCAATTATCTTTTAGTTTTATTTTTTCGGTTTCTTCTAATATAATTTTCTCTTCTATTTGCTTTTCGCACTTAATGCTAATTTCTTGCTTGTGTGCCGTGGAGTAGAGCCACGCTTGCTCCTCCGTCAATGCTATCCACAACGGTGTGTTAGATATCATATGATTCTTTTCGCAGTAATTGAGCTGTCCCGGTGTATGTGTATATATTTGCACCTCGCATGGTGCTGTTGTTTCCGCATAATATGTCGCGAAGTTCTGTTCGCATGTGTATGTGTTTGTTTCTTGTATGCAGCGTTCTAACTCTACTTCCTCTAGTAATTTGTAGTGGTGATTCTCTTTATCTATAGCTAGCAAGGGATGGTTTATTTTTATGTAGGCGAATACATTGGCATGATCGTGTACTGGTAACGCTATTGCTTTAACTAGTTTAAATGTAGGGTATGCTACTACCGGAAATCGCAAGATTATGTATATGTATGGACCATCTGAATATGCGCTAAAAGTGATATATGTGTGTATGGTCTGCCAGTGCTCAATCTGGATTTTAAAAGGAAAGTGTAATCCCATTTGTAATTGTGTGGCCGCTTCTTTGAGGGCTGTTATTATATGTTTGATGGGTAGTAGTCGTGTTGGTATCATTCCGTTTTTCCCGTATGTCAGGTAGTCTATTACATTTTCCGTGTCCTTCGTTAAATCGTTCATTATCGTTGTCAGGATTAGTAAGTGTTCGTCTACGTCTGCCTGTGTGTTGACTCGGTCAATCGTTGTTCTAGTCGTTTTGTCGCACTCATTATCAGATTTTCATTATAATTTAGAGTATTTTCCAATTCGTCCAAGTGCGTTATTGTGGCGTTGATTACTTTTATTTGATTTGCTACTTCGTGCTGCAGTACCTTGCCGTTTATTCGTAACGTTTGCAGTTGCTCGTCTATTAGTTTCTGATCGTTGGCGTCCATCGTTCCGAATAATATTTTGCTGACCGACCCGACCGCATCTAGCAGTCCTCGTCGTTTGTCAGTCGTTTTGTATAGCGTTTCTACTTGTGTCAACAGCGTGATCAGTTTGGTGTTTTTTCTTTCTATTATCCTCATAATGTTTCGGCAACCTAACTGGGCGTTGCTTATTACTTTTCGGCACTGTATTGCGGTTTCCTCCATATAGTCTTGCAATTGCTGATGTCTGATCTCTAATTCTTTTGCGCTCAGTTTTATCACTAATTTCCATGCCGATTCAGCCTGTCTCAGCTGACCGATTTCCTCGTAGTAGATTCCTGGCTGGTGTGAGAACAATTCCCAGTCAATAGCATGCCGAGAATTAGGTGTCGCTTGTACTGCTCCTCTCCACATAAGGAGCATCCTGCAAGTTTAGGGACAAGTTTTTTCTTTTTACTAACTCTAATTTATGCTGTCTTTATTATTAATGTCTTTATTTTACTGCTTTTGCTTTTTGCTTTTTGCGGGTAATTATTCGTATGCGTTGTTTTCTAATCTTCGATGAATAGTTTGAGTCGGTTCGCGTGCACCGTCATAATTTTTCGTTTCTGTTTAATCCTGTAATTAACATCAGAGGTTTTCTTGATTATTTGATATGGACCTATCCATAGTGCTTCCAATTTCTTCGATCGTCCTCTGCGCACTGCTTCGTCATGGAGGACCTTATCTCCTACTTTGAAGGTTTTAGTATTCGTATTTTTATCTGCATAGTTTTTTGCCTTTTGTTTTGCTTCGCGAATATGTTCTTTTGCTACTTTCTGTGTGGCTCTGAGTCGTTCTCTTAGTTCTTGCGCGTAGTTATCGTATGTGTAATATGGTTTCGGCGGCGCTGCCAGGGCCGTAGGTAATGTTGCTTGGTGCCCGTACATCAATTCGAACGGTGTATAGCCCGTTGCTGTATGCGGTGTCGTATTGTACGTGAACATCGCGTATGGGATCCATTCATCCCAGTTGGTTTGATCCTCATTTATATAGTGCTTTAAGTATTCGATCAGAGTCCTGTGCGATCTCTCCAAGGCTCCGTTGCTTTCAGGATGGTACGCGGTTGTTTGAATTTTTGTTATTTTTAGGAGGGTGCATACATCCTTGAACATTTCACTGACGAAGTTCGTTCCTTGATCTGTCAGTACTGTCTCCGGTATTCCGAATTCGCATATTATTTTTGTGGTGAACTCTTTGGCAATCGTGTTTGCTTCCTGATCTGATATCGGTATTGCTTTACTAAATTTTGTTAAGTCGTCTTGAAATGTTAGTAGGTATTTATTTCCTTTCATGGTGACCGTGAGTGGTCCTACGATGTCCAGGGCGCATTTTTGAAACGGTTTTTCTGCCGTGTCGGTCAGTACTAGAGGCATTTTGGCTTTCTTGCTTAGTTTGTTTTTCTGGCAGTATTCACATTTGGCGATGTATTCTTCCACATCTCGTATTAGTCCGTGCCAATTGTGCATTAGTCGTATTCGATTTACGGTACGTGTTACGCCTTGATGTCCTCCGAGGGGGGCATTATGATATTCGTACATTATTTGCTCCTTGTCTTCTTTGTTATATTCGCGTTCTTCTTTGTCACGCTCGATGCTGTTTATCTGTGTGTCAGGCGCGATCGGGTTTCTGCTGAGCGCGTCAGCATTTGTATTGCCTTTACCTGCCTTGTGTATCACCTCATAGTCGTACTCTTCTAATTTGAGCCTCCATCTGATTAATCGTGAACCAGGGTCTATTACTAAATAGCCAGATCAATGGCTTGTGAGCTGTAATTATTTGAAATTTTGTTCCATAGAGGTATGGTCGAAAGTGTTTGACGGCCCATACTATGGCTAACAATTCTTTCTCCGTTGTATTATAGTTTTGTTCCGCTTTATTCAGAATTCTGCTTGCGTATGCAATCGGTCGGTCTTGGCCTACTGGCCCTTGCGACAATACTGCTCCGATGGCGTATCCGGATGCGTCTGTCGTTACTATAAATTGTTTAGTGAAGTCCGGGTAAGCTAGAACTGGTGTGGTCGTTAACTTTTCTTTTAATGTTTCGAATGCGTTCTGTTGTTCTGCTGTCCAAGCGAACTTCTCATCCTTTTTTGTTAGTTTTGTCAGTGGTTTTGCTATCTTCGAAAAATTCTCGATGAATCTTCTATAATACTCGGCCAATCCTATGAAGGATTGCACAACTTTTACCCGTTTTGGTATTGGAAAGTTTGCTACGGCCGTTATTTTCGCAGGATCCGGTATTATACCGTTTTCGGAGATAATGTGTCCTAAGTATGTCACTTCCTTTCTTAAGAATTCACATTTATTCGGTTGTAGTTTCAGATTATAGTTTCTTAGTTTTTTGAATACTTCAATTAGTCTTTTGTTATGCTCCTTCAAATTTGGTCCATATATTATGATGTCATCTAGATAGACTAGGTATTTGAGGCCTTGTAATCCGGTTAGTACGGAATTCATAAGTCTCTGGAATGTTGCAGGCGCATTTTTAATCCAAAAGGCATTCTATTAAATTCATAGTGCCCGTAAGGTGTGGAGAATGCTGTTTTTTGTTTGTGTTCCTCATGCATGGGGATTTGATGGTATCCCGATGCTAAATCCAATGTTGTAAAGTATTTCGCGTTTCCTAGTTGGTCTAGTATGTCAGTGATATTCGGGAGCGGGAAAGAATCGCCAATTGTTAAGTCATTCAATTTCCGAAAGTCCACAACAATTCGTAATTTTCGCTCTCCAGATGCATCTACTTTCTTTGGTACTACTAGTAAGGGTGCGTTCCACTGACTCGTGCTGGGACGGATTATCTCGTCGTCCAGCATTTTCGCTATCTGTTTATTTACTTCTGCCTTGTGCTTCTCTGGTAATCTATATGATCGGACATTCACCGGCGCGCTATCTGCTCGCGTATTTATTTCATGTGCCACTGCGTCAGTGTACGATAGGCGGTCGTTTTCTAGGTGGAAGATATCACAGAAATCTTCGCAAATCTGGTGCAAGGTTTTCTTTTCCTCTTTATTTAAATGCTCGGTTCGCATTTGTCTGTGCAATTTTTCTTTACGAGCTTGAATGGGCTCGTCGCTTGTTTCGTTACTTGACACCTCCATGGTATACATGTGTGCGGCGTCTTTTGTCTTTATCTCGTCCACCGTGATTAGCGGCGTTGTTATCTCCACGGATTCTCCCGTGGTATTTATCACACTTATTGGACATACGTTTTCTTCTGGTATGACCAAACAATTTCCTATGAAAACTCCGGGTTTGGTTTCGACTGCATTTACTATCCCAATGCTATTCCGATCGGTTACTGCCTGAATTATGGTTTCACTGCGAGGCGTTAGCATGGTTTTCTTGTACGGATAGAGTTTGAAAGTTGTGTTGCCAATACGGACTTGTTTTTTCCCATGATCGCATTTCGCTTGCTGTTTATTCAAAAAGTCTAGTCCCAATATCCCTTCATAATTTATTGGGAAGTCATCTCTTACCACATACATAGTGTGCCGTATCTCTCGGTCTCCTAGCGTTATCGTTGCTCTTATCTTTCCGAGTGTGTGTATCTTGTGGCCCGTAACTCCGGTTAGGGCTAAACGCTCTTCGCGCATTAGTGTGTTTCCCTTTAGATTTCCTACTTTTATTAATGTCAAAGTGGCGCCTGTATCGAGGAGGAAACTTGTTTTTCCCTTTTTTGTCTCTCGCATCGGCAGGATAATCAAGTCTAACGTGGCGTTTGTGTGAGGCGTATTCACTTGTGTCACTTGATGCTCGCGTACGATTCGCGTTATCTTCGTTCTCGGTTTCTCTTCTTCTTCGTCGTCGCCACTGTTTGTGAACGATAGGTCATCGCTCCCCTTTTGCTGCTTATTCTTTCTTATTATTACAGCGGTATTTATTTGTCGCCCTTTTTCATTATCCTGTCTCGTGCGTCTCGGCTGCCCCTTTCTCAGGCGGCCGTTCAGTGACCAGCATTCGTCGCGCTTATGACCTGCCTTTTTGCAGTATGAGCAGTATTTCTCGATATTATTTACATTCGCCGGTCGTTCGGCTCGCGGTAGCGAATATTTATTTGTATATCGGCTTGAACGACAGTCGCGCGCCAAATGTCCTAGCCTACCGCATTTGTGGCATTCCAGTTTTTGATTCCGGTTTCTATACTGTTCTTGGTTGCTTCTAGCTTTCTCGTTATTATACATTTTTATAGGTTGGCTACCTTTTAATTTTTCTTCGGCTGTCGCGCCTAGCATCGCGGCTGTTAAATTCGTATAGTTCCTGGATCGTACTATTGTTTGTATCTCGTCACGTAATCCTAGTTGGAAATTTTCTAGGGCTAATTCTTGTATCGTATCTAGGATTGCCTTTCGTTGCTCCGCGGTGTGCTCGCGTCCTTCTACCATAGATTGATAGAGTTCCATTGCTAGTTTGTCAACGCGAGGTCCGTATTCTCGCGCGCTTTCCCCGGGTTTTTGTCGGATTATATTAAACTCTCGCTGAATGTGCGTAGTGCTACGCTTTGCCAAATAGCACATCTCGATCTCGCGCTTCAGTTGCATGAACGTGCGTATATCCCTTGTTTGGAAATCGTGCATGGCTTTCCCTGTTAGTTTCGTGCACAAGATCGCTTTTAATAATGATTTTTCGTCGGCAGGATTTATTTCGCTCATCGCGTACTTGCATTTAAAAATTTTTGAACTTGGTTCCGCGATGATCCGTCCATTTCCGGAATCATATCATGGGCTTCTTTCAGTTTCATAAACGTATGTGCGGGATCTCGCGAATTTCGGACATCGTCCCGTGTACGCCCGTATGTCATTTCTATCGGTTCGTCATTTTCTGCACTCCGATCGTAATTAACGACTTCTAGTTGGCTTATGCGGCCCTGTAGTGCTCGCATGCCTTCTATCAATTCGACCAACATTGCATCTCGCGCGTCGTGCGAAGATTCCGCCGGGTCAGATTTCCAGTGCGCCTGGCTTAAAGTAGCTCTCATCCTTTTTACTTCGTCGTCCAATTCTTTGTTTACTACTTGTTGTTCTTCCGCGATCGATTTTAACGGTGTGCCCGAGGGTTGATTTGCCATTTCCGCTGGATTTATGTTTCGTGAAGCGGTGTAAAATTCGATTGGATCGAACACGCTACTATCGTAAGATGTCAATGAGAACTCTCCGCGGCTAGGATTACTTGCATTTGTGCCGTCGCTATGGTCAGATCTTGCGTCTGTTGGTTGTAATAGAGCGTCGTCGCGTCTCTCACTACTCGGTAGTAGGCTATTATCTATGTCACTAAGCGAAAACACGCGTTCAATTACAATGTTCGGATGTAATTCCGGTTGACTCATCAGACTATCGTCGGAATAATAATTACTTAAATCGCGGCGTACATTATCGCTCGGATCGCGTGAATTTTCTGCTCAAGGCTCGGCGGGCTCGGGCTGAGCGCTCGGCTGGCTGACGCACTATGTAGCCACGACGTGTTTCTTTGGGCAGGAGTTTGGTTAACTCCCTCGTTCGACATCTACCTACACGCTTCTCTCGCTATCTAATGCGCTTGGCTTAATTTTCTATGACTTACATTACGCTCGCAATTCGCATGTTTGTGGCGCTGGCTGTTGTGGTAGGTCGTGGCTTCTCCGGTGTCACTGATATGCTCTGCGTTGTGGCTCTACCGTGACTCTTTCTCATCGCAGGGATGTCGACTTCTTTTCCGGCCTTTTCCTTGAATTCCGATCGTTTGTTCCTTCCAGATGACTAGGTGTAGCTGCGAAACGATCCCACCGCTGCCACCAGAAATGTTGTGCAGGTCGTTTCGGTGGATCGGTCAAGGAGTCGGCGAGGAGGAAGCACTCACCACTTCGTTTTAATTTCAATAAATTTTATTAACACTTGATACAGTTTGTCCTTTTTAATTCGGACCGCGACAGACGTGACGGCACGGCGGATCTCGACGAGTCCTCTCCTAGTATCGGTCTTCCGTTTTTATCCTGTTTCAGGCGGCCGGTCCTTGCCGTGTCATCAACATGTTCGTCAGCGTTCGCGGTATATTTCTGGGTTGCGCGGCGGTTTTCCGCGTAAGGGCCGCGCAACCCGGTTAACAGTTGCTTCACGTGGAACGATTACACAATATTTGCGCGATTAGCACGGTAGCGTTGGTAATCGCTATCGCTTGATAAAATAATAATTCGTCGGATAAAGTATCGCTTGCCGCAATCCGCTTTGTCAGCGGTGAGCGTGATTGCGTTCTCGGCGCTCGCGACAGATTTCATACAACCGAAATAACAATTTAAATTTTATATATCTTCCCGCTCTTTTGCGGTTTTAAAGCGTTGACATTTGACCTTCTAAAATGCCATACGGTTTGATGTTTGATGCACATAACCTCAAAAATCAATCATAGTGTTCACGATGGCAATAACAAAAGAGCATATTCGATTTTCCATCCATTTCGTGTTTCATCTGAAGGAAAATGCTGCTGAAGCCACTGCAATGATTTGTGCTGCATATGATATGGAGCATATGGAGAGAACGCTGTAAGTCATACTACATGTAAAAGATGGTATCAAAAATTTCGCCAAGGAGATTTCAGTCTTGAAGATGAACCGCATGCTGGACACCCTCAAAAGATTGAAACGGACGAATTGCAAGCACTGTTGGATATAAACTCTGCACAAACTGAAAAGGAGTTTGCAGAACAGCTTAGTGTTAGCAAACCATTTCCGTACATTTACATACGATGGGAAAGATTCAGAAGGAAGACAGATGGGTTCCGCATGAATTGTCCGAAGATAACAAAAATCGTCGGCGAGACACTGCACTCACTTTGCTTTCAAAGTTGCGGAAAAAAGATTTTCTGCACAAAATCATTACAGGCGATGAAAAGTGGATTCTTTATGATAACCTTAAACGTAGAAAATCATGGGTGACCCTGGTCAACCTTCGACATCGACGCCAATATCCACGCCAAGAAAGTTTTGCTCTGTATCTGATGGGATTGGAAAGGTGTGTTGTACAAGTTGTTACAACCGGGTGAAACAATCACGGTAGACCGTTACCAACAACAATTGACCAATTTGAGCGATGCATTAGAAGAAAAGAGGCCATTTACTGGCCAAGGACATCGTAAAGTGATCTTGCTTCATGACAATGCTCGACCACATGTTGCGAAAGCGATTCAGGACTATATCTTTACGTTAGGCTGGGAACTTCTCCCGCACGCGACGTATAGCCCAGACATGGCGCCTTCCGATTACTACCTATTCCGGTCGCTGCAGCATCATTTGGCTGATACACATTTCGTGAGATTTGAAGAGATACGAAAATGCATTGATGACATCGCTTCGAAGCCGGTGAGCTTCTATCGTCAAGGAATTCGCAAGCTACCCGAAAGATGGCAAAAGGTCGTTGATGCAAACGGGCAATATTTCGCTGATTAATATTTTTTTGTTTGTTTTTGAATAAAGATTGAATTTTACAAAAAAAAACTCAGAACTTTTTTGTACACCTAATATATATATATATATATATTAGGTGTACAAAAAAGTTCTAATATATATATATATATATATATATATATATATATATATTTATTTATTTATTTATTTATTTTTATTTGTATATATAGAAGAATCATAGTGAGAAAGTGAGAAGTAACAGAGAAAGAAGAAGAATGAGTCATAGTTCTTCATGCTTAGTTTTATATATAGACATTAAGTCGCTTTTAATAATTAGACATTAAGTCGCTTTAATAATTCTATTATAGAAGAAAATGGAAATTCCATGTACAAACACTCGCTACTTCCACGCAGTCCTTAGAGGTAGAAGTTGTAAAGATGGACTCGCCAGCAAGATTCTGGATGCAGTTACACAATAATAAGGAAGATTTTGAAAAAATACTGGATGAACTAAATCGTCAAATGAAAACGCCAGGAACGCGCGTTATGCTATCGACAAATCATATTCCATGAATCCAAGAAGGAGGAAAATGACAACGCGGATTAATAACTAAGATCAGGAGAGATAGCACCATTTTGATCACCCTAAGAGATTGGGAACGTCATACGGTCCTTTGTCAAAATTTATCATCTCGAGGATAAATTTCAAAAACTTGAGTGGCAAGTCATTTCTTGTGGGCTTGCCTACATCGGACTAACCCAGCAAAAGTGACATGGCCGCGACGAGCCAAAGAACAATTGAAATTCTTAATTAAAAGACGTAAGGGATAGATGACAATCCTCGGTAGCATGACCGATAAAGCCGCGCTCATAAAATTAGAGATAAGAAATGAATGCGGAGATCGATAGAAGAACGTGAAGGAGACACTCATCGAGTTAGGATATGCTCAACATACCGAACAAATATTAAATAACGTATCTACTCCGTAACGTATAATTATAATATTAATATTAATAGAATTAACAATAGGTTAAGACTAACCGTAATTTAATAAGAGCATATATCTAGTCACAATAACAATGTGATAGAAAGGGCCTGACTCTGTTCTACTTTTCTAGCAAATGACCTATCTATCCTTTATTTACTAACCACTAACATAAAATATTGTTACGTCCAGACCCCGGAATTATTAGTTAAAGGTCGAAGGAATGGGAAGAACGTATCGAATATTCTCTCGCAGGTCGCTCTGAAGCATGCCTGCGAGTCGAACGTACCGTACAGATCAGCCGATACAGGCTGTTGTACCCCGGATGGGCTACAACGTTAATTTTTAGAGATAGTCGGGTCCGTTAAGCCTAAGGAGTTGGGACTCCGAGCAGGATCGAACGAATGGAAGGAAATCTTGAAATCACTAACACACTTTCTTTAGGATACTTGATTTATTTAACAACTGCACAATTTCTTGGATTGCTTATATTATTTCTTTTACACACGGTTAAACGTCGGCGGGCGCGTATCGCGTTACTCTGGCGGCCGTCGACCGAGTATGTCACCTGAGACGTTGATAGTACGGCTCGCGTGAACTTCGCTGTGCTCGTGTAATATCTTGCGCGATAATTATAATAACGATTCCGAACGACACGTAATGTTTGATTGATTCCCGACTCTGACTATTCCGCCTTGTATAGCCGGTTATATAGTCTGATCGATGCCCGGTCAGCATTCTGATCGATTGCGTCGATCGGTTGCGTGATATTGATCAATCAATATCACGCTCGATTTGATCATCAAATTTAGGAATTTGTTGATCAGCTTTTTCGCAACGTTCTCGCGATGCATTTCTTCGGTCTTTCGAAAGACTGGTCGCGATTTCGGCGATCACACATTTGTGTAATCTTTCGAAAGACTTTTCAAGGTTCGTGCAACCTAATTTTGTTGCCATGCGGACTACTTTTATTATTGGTTGTAGGCTTGGCTACAACATCCCCCCCCTGTTATTAAAAGAAAACGGAGGTACGAGGTTTTCGCTTCTTACATAATTTTTGTTTTTTCCGATACATTTTTTGGTATAATCGTTTGCTTAGAATTGAATACTTTCGCTTATTCTAACGGCGCGATTTACATTGCGTGCGTTATTGTTTCGTTTTGTTTTTTCTTCCTTAATACAATTATTATTGTTGCGATAACGATGACTATTATTAATGAACTGCTAATTGATACAGGATATACAAAGTGTTTTTGTTGAAAAAAGGGTGTCTCGTTATTGTTTATTTCGTTTTTCATGTCATTTAATTTCTTTGTTAATTCTGTCAGGTCTGTTGCGTCTTGTATAACTTTTAATTTTAATTTCTCTGTCTTATTTGTCTTGAACGTTTCGCTTAGTAGCGTAATATTATATTTCGGTAGATATGTTTTTATTTCTTTTCCTTTATTGGTGCTTGTAGATTTTATTGTCGCGTCTGCTGTGACTATTTTGCAATTGTCTGACAACGTTATTTTTCCTGTATTTGTAATGGTTGTACGCGTTTCTTTACTATTTTTGCATGAAATTGTAATAGTTTGTTTCGCTGGTGTGGAATATAGCCAAGAATATGAATTGCTTAAGGCTATCCATATGCTATTTTTTATTGTTACATACTTAGTTTTACAATTATTATAACAGTTGTCATTTTCTGTATATATATCTATTTCGCATAGTGGGTCGGTTTTTACATTTCTTATTGGAAAGATTTGTTCGCACAAGTAATTTGTATTTATTTGCTTACATTGTTTTAATTTTTTGTGAGTTAGTTTTGCGTACGTGTGTCTGTTAGTATCCAAAGCGATTAATGGGTTGTTCGTCTCAATTAATGCGGATATATTTTGTTTGTATGGTACCGGTAGTGGTATTACATTTAATATTTCATATAGCGGAAGTGTAATTAATGGGAAATGTAGGATTGTGTATACGTTTGTTTTGTCGCAGTGCGCGCTCATTGTCGTTACTTTTTCTATTGTCTGCCAATCCTCTTCCCTTATTTTAAATGGGAAATATGATCCTTGTGGTATTTGCGTGATTGCTTCTTTAAGATTTTTTATTATTTCTTCTAACGGTATTAGTCGTGGGTGTAATATTCCACTTTTTATCGCCGTTAGGTATTCTAGCGTGTCTTCCGCGTTTTGTGTCACTGCTGCAAGTATTGCGTTGGTGATTATAAAGTGTTCTTTTATGTTTTCGTTACTTATTTCTGTTGTTAACGTCATTTCTAATTTTTTGATTGCATTGGCTAAAATGTTTTCGTTATTCTGAATTATTTCCTCGTGGTTATTTATGTGCGCTATTGTCGCGTTTATAATCTTGATTTGATTCCTTATTATGTGCTCTGTCGTTTTTTGTTTGTTGTCTAGGATACTTAGTTGCTCGTTGATTAGTTTTCTATCTTCATTGTCCATTGTTCCAAATAATGTTTTGGCAATAGTTCCTATTCCATCTATTAGTCCTCGTTTCGTTTTTGTCTCTCGTGTTTTATACAGAACGTTTATTCTTTTTATTAAGTGTTTTAAACGTTGATAATTGTTTTCAATTATGACATTATAGTTTTGACATGACCCCTTGTTTGTGAGGTGTAACATTGTGCATATATTTTGCGTTTTTTGAATGTATTCTTCTATTTGTTCTGTTCGCTTTTCAATTGGCGAAATATCTGTTTTTATAATTATCTTCCAGAACGACTCGATTATGTTTAGTTTTCCTATTTCCTCGAAGTATATTCCGGGGTGATGCTTGAAGTTTTCTACCTCAAATGGTAGTTTTTTCTCTTCTTCTCCCTTGATTATCCATATCCTTATTCTGCAATGTTAAAAAAAATTCTTATTTCTCATGAAAAATTTTTTGATGCTCGAATTCGGCGTTTTTTCTTTTTTATCCTGTTCCCAGGTGTAATATTACTTTATTCTGAATTTGTTATCTTAGTTAAACGATTCTCCTGTGAATCTGTTTAGCTTGCTTTTTTACGACGTATATCGTTTCTCTTGGTGTCTTATTTATTATATCGGTGTGATCCTTCTAATATTTCATTTTTGCGATGAGCTCTCTGGCTGCATTTCGTCAGTTGTCGAAGTGCTTTCCTTGTGACATCATGGGTCACAACGCGAATTTTAATCGTGCTCCGCCAGTTTTCGATGACGATGCCGCGGTGGAAGCCTCGTCTGATGACGAGGGCTTCGATGTTGAGATTGACGATGATGACGTTGACGAATTTATGGGCCAGCCTGACGCTCAGGCCCATTTCCGACGTGTGCGTGAGTGGCTGATGATCGTCAACCGCTTTTATTGTAATGGTGTGTTGCATGTTTGTGACGAATGTATATGGTTCGTCACCAATGAGGCTCCCGGCAGGATTTTCGAACTGCCCTGGTCCGTGGAGCTATATGAGCTTCTTATTTCGATGCCCGACGCCGTACTTGCCGATGTGGTGGTGGAGGGCGAGGAGGTGGAGGACCCGGACGATCCTGTCGAAATAGCTGCTCAGGACGAGGAGGTGGAGGGCGAGGAGGTGGAGGACCCGGACGATCCCGTGCAGGCGAGGGACCGCTGTCCTGGGGCCTGATGTGGTGCACGCCTCGTACTATCATACTTTAGTTTGTAGTGTAGTTATTTAGTGTAGTGTAGTACTGTAGTGTAGTGTTTTCGTACTCTTGGATTATTATTTTTCGGACCTGTGGATGTTGGCTTATTTTCCTGCTGAGATTCTTCTTCAGTAAGTCTCAATGTTTTTATTTTTATTTTCTTGTTTCTCTTATATTCTTTTATATTTTATTGTGTGCTTTTTCTTTTTATTTCCTTTTTAATTTTCCACGAACGGTTTGATTCGGTTCGCGTGCACGTTTATCGTTCGGCGGCCCATTTTTATTTTATAGTTTAATCCGCTTAGTTTTTCTAGAATTATGTAGGGTCCGATCCATAACGCGTCTAGCTTTTTTGATCTCCCCCGCCGAACTGTTTCGTCGTGTAGTAGGACTTTATCTCCTATTTCGAACGTGCGTATTTTTGTTTTTCTGTCGTATCTTTCCTTCGCTTTTTGTTTTTCTTCTTTTATATTTTCCTTTGCTATCTGATTCGCGGCTCGTATTCTTTCTCGGAGTTCTTGCGCATAATCATCGTATGTATACGATGATTTCGGTGAGCTAGTTAGGGCCGTAGGTAGTGGTGCCTGGTGCCCGTATACCAGTTCGAACGGCGTGAATCCCGTAGCGGTGTGCGGTGTCGTATTATATGCGAACATCGCATACGGTATCCATTCGTCCCAGTCTGTCTGATCATTATTAATATAATGTCTTAAATATTCGGTTAATGTCCGATGTGATCTTTCGAGTGCTCCGTTTGTTTCTGGATGATAGGCCGTCGTTTGTAATTTGTGTATTTTTAGTAATTTGCACGTATTCTTAAATAATTCGCTTGTAAAATTTGTTCCTTGGTCGGTCAATATTTTATCTGGAATTCCATATTCTAATATAATTTTTGTGACAAATTCTTTCGCTACTGTTGTCGCCTCTTGATTTTGTATTGGTATTCCTTTGCTAAATTTTGTTAAACTGTCCTGGAATGTCAATACATATTTGTTTTCCATCGTTGTTATAGGCAAAGGTCCTACAATATCTAACGCGCATTTCTCAAATGGTTTTGTTGGCGTATCTGTTATCATTAATGGTGCTTTAGCGCGTCGTTGCAATTTATTTTTCTGGCAATATTCGCATTTTGAGATGTATTGCTCAACGTCTCTTTTTAATCCTGGCCAGTTGTGGTGTAATCGTATTCTATTTATTGTTCGTTCAACGCCCTGGTGCCCTCCTATAGGTGCGTTGTGATATTCATATAATATTTGTTTCTTTTCTTCTTCTTTATATTGTTTTTCTGACGCGACGTCGTCAGTTTGCTGCCCTTCTGTTATTGTTGCTACGTTACGGCTCAATGCGTCGGCGTTAGCATTTGCTTTTCCAGCTTTATGTATTATTTCGTAATCGAATTCTTCCAATTTTAATCTCCATCTGACTAAACGTGATCCGGGATCTGTTACGTTAAATAACCATATTAACGGTTTATGATCGGTAATTATTTTAAATTTTGTCCCGTATAAATAAGGTCTAAAATGTTTTACTGCCCATACTATTGCGAGTAATTCCTTTTCAGTCGTATTATAATTCTGTTCTGCTCGCGATAGTACACGGCTGGCGTACGCGACGGGTTGGTCTTGACCTACCTCGCCTTGCGATAAGACGGCTCCTATTGCATAGTCCGATGCATCCGTTGTTAGGAGAAATTCTCTCGTAAAGTCTGGATATTTTAATATCGGTGCCGTCGTTAATTTATTTTTTAATGTATCAAATGCGTTTTGCTGTTTTTCGGTCCATTCGAATTTCTCTCCCTTTTTTGTGAGTTTTGTTAGAGGTTTTGCTATTCGTGAGAAATCTTCGATAAATTTTCGGTAATATCCGGCTAATCCGATAAATGATTGCACATCTTTTACTTTTTTGGGCATAGGAAAATTTTTTACGGCGTGCAGTTTTGATGGATCTGGCGAAATTCCATTTTCCGTAATTATGTGTCCTAAATAAATCACTTCTTTTCTTAAAAATTCGCACTTGTCCGGTTGGAGCTTTAGATTGTTCTCTCTTAGTCTTTGGAGAACTAATTTTAATCTTTTGTTATGCTCTATTAAGCTAGGACCGTATATTACAATATCGTCCAGATACACTAGACATTTAATTCCTTGCAACCCTGTTAAAATTGAATTCATTAATCGTTGGAAGGTTGCAGGTGCGTTTTTCAGACCAAATGGCATTCTATTAAATTCATAATGACCGTGTGGTGTAGAGAATGCTGTTTTATTTTTATCTCGCTCCGTCATTGATATCTGGTGGTAACCTGATGCGAGATCCAGTGTCGTGAAGTACTTTGCGTTGCCCAGCTGATCAAGTATATCCGTTATATTGGGCAACGGAAATGAATCTCCGATTGTGAGATCGTTTAATTTTCTGAAATCTATTACAATTCGTAATTTTGTTTTTCCTGACGCATCTGTTTTTTTGGGCACGACTAATAGTGGTGCGTTCCATTGGCTGACGCTCGGTCTGATAATTTCTTGTTTCAACATTTCTTGAATCTGTTTATTTACCTCGTCTTTGTGTTTTTCCGGTAAACGGTAAGGTCGTACGTTTACTGGTGATGAATCTGTTCGTACAGATATTTCATGCTTAATCTTTGTTGTGCATGATAATGTATCCCCTTCTAGGTGGAACACGTCATTGTATTCGTGACATAATTTTAATATAGATTTTCGTTCTTCTTCATTTAAATGTTCTGTGCGCAAGGAATTGTTTATTTGCTCTTCTCGAGCTATTGATTTTGTCTCTTTATTTTTTGTCTGTATTGCGTTTACAGATTCTTGTATTATTTTTTCTTGTGTATTTATTTCTTCTATTATTACTTGTGGTACTTGCACAATTTTTTCTTCTTCTGTAATATTTATTATGCTTATTGGGCACGTATAATTTCATGGTTCGACTAGGCAACATCCAATAAAAATTCCAGGTATCATTTCCTCTGGTTTTGTCAATCCCATTATATTTTGGTTAGTCGTGACTTGCACGATTGTTTCGCTGCGCGGCCCTAAGGTTACGCGCCTGTATGGGTACAGTCTGAATTTCGTATTTTGAAATTGTACTAAATTTATTCTTGGATTGAACGCAGTCATGTATTTCCAAATAAAATCTGCTCCTAGGATTGCATCATATTCCATTGGCGCATTATCTCGCACTATGTATACGGGGTGTCGTATCTTTTCTCGCGACAGTTGCACCGTAATATGTGTTTTGCCCAATGTTATTATTTCATGTCCTGTTATGCCTGTTAGCTTAGTTTTTTCTTCATAGATTAGGACGTGGTCTAAAACATGTTTCAGTTTTATTATTGTTGCTGATGCTCCTGTATCAAACAAGAAATTTATTTTTCTACCTTTGGCTTCTGCAATCGGTAATGTGATTGCATTTAATCCAGTGTTAACGAGCGGTGTCCCCTTGACGTGTGCCACGCGATACTCTGACGCGGGACGCGGGACGGTCGATTTATCTTCGCCGGTTTCGCTCTTTTTATTTTTAAAATTCTTCGCGGAATTTTCTCTTCGCGAATTCGAAAAAATTTTTCCGGAAATTTTGCTGTTTTCCGGTTTTCCATTTAATGTCCAACATTCGTGCCGTAAATGTCCTATCTTTTTGCAATAGCTACACTGTTTTTCAATTGTATTTATTCGTGGTTGCCTTTCTGGCTTAGGCAGAGTATATCTATTTGAAAAACGGCTAGTCCTACAATCGTATCCGTTATGACCGATTTTTCCGCATTTTTCACAACGCGGACTAGGTGTATGCATTTTAAATACTGGCCGGTTTCGATAAGTTAGCGTTCGCATGCTCGGTCCTCGCGTTTTTTCTTCCGCGGTTGCTCCTGCGATTGCTTCCTGTATTGTTTGATATCGCTGCGATCGTACAATTAATTTAATTTCTTCGTGTAAACCATTCTGGTAATTGTGGAGCGCCTGCTCTTTTATATTTTCTAAGATCGCGCGTTGCTGTTCGACCGTATGATTTTTTCCTTCTTCCATGGATTCGTATAATTCCATGGCTATATTTTCGGTTCGTCTGCCGAATTCTTGTGCATTCTCATTTGCTTTTTGTTTGAGCGAGTTGAATTCGAGTTGCAAATGTGCGGTGCTTCGTTTGCTCAAATATTCTCTTTCTAATTCTCGTTTCAATTGTTCAAAGTTTATTATATCTCGCGTACGGAAATCCATCATGGCCTTGCCTTTGAATTTAGTGCAAAGAATTGCTTCTAATAGAGAATGTTCATCCGCGGGATGTATATTTTTTATCGCGTACGTACTTGCGTTTAGAAATTCGTATACGCGTCCTCGTGACGTGCCGTCGATCTCTGGGATCATGTTACGCGCGTCTTTCAGTGTGAGGAATGCCAGTGCGTTTCCCGGCTGGTTTCGTATATCTTGATACGAACGTCCGTAAGTTAGATCTAACGGGTGTGGTAGAAAATCCTGAGATATTCTCGTTCGTTCGCCCATAGGCAATTGTGTTTGTTGTCTTAATCCGTTGACTTGCACACGGAGATCACGTATTTCGTCCATTAATTCTCGAATGAGACTGTTATCGGGCGGTGCGTCGATTGTGACGCGGCGGTTCGTTCGACTTTCTTGCGGTCCATGTCTCTCGACCGAGTGTCGTAATTGTAAAATTTCGTTGTCGATTTCATTCTGTTGTTCGACAGGTGAGTGAGCCATTTCGTTTATTAGCGATTGATATATATTAAAAGAATTGAATAAGCTTCCGTCTCGTAGGTTTGTATGTATGTTTTTTCGCGCTTGTATGTGTGTGTTAGTGTGAGAGTCGGTGTCGTTCGGTTCGAGCAAGCTGTAATCTTTTTCGTCGTATGGAAATTCGCGTTCTGTTATTACGTGGACGTCTTCGTCACTATCGTATTGTAGTACGCGGCGCACGTTATCGCGTATTTCTTTTAATGCGTTTCTCGCGGTATTTAACGCGGAGATAGTATGCGGGAAGTTTACAGAATTATTTATTGACCGAGATTTTGGCCAAGTCGCATTTGCTACGTTGTCCTTCGCTGCGGACATTCGCCTTTTTCAAAATATAATTTCTTTGACTTACATTAGTAGATAAATCGCATACGCTCGCATGTTCGCTGCTTGTGCTGGTGCGTCAATTGGCTGCGTGTAGTAGTGCGTGTCGGTGAAGCGTCCTTGCTGCCTGGTATCGTTGTACACGGTCAGCGCTGGCTGGCTCTCGGTGCTCGTGGACTCTCTGGTCGTTGCTCCGCTGCCACTGGACACTCGTTGTCGTAGGTCGGCACTCTACTAATATTGCACTGTACACTTGACACAATTTCGTAGGCGGCTTATTTTTTGACGGGGTCTTTTCCGTCCGCCTGTTTTCTACAGGTCTTGTATTTTCTGCTTATTGAGAATTTGATTCTTCTGCCTGTCTATTACTGCAGGTCTTATTTTTTCTGCTTATTGAGAATTTGGTTTCTTCTGCCTGTCTATTACTGCAGGTCTTATTTCTTTCTGCTTATTGCGAGTTTGATTCTGCTGGCTTGATTAACAATGATCCTCTCAAGTTGTTCTTGGGGATGGTTTTGACTATCCCACCGCTGCCACCAAAATGTTGTACCCCGGATGGGCTACAACGTTAATTTTTAGAGATAGTCGGGTCCGTTAAGCCTAAGGAGTTGGGACTCCGAGCAGGATCGAACGAATGGAAGGAAATCTTGAAATCACTAACACACTTTCTTTAGGATACTTGATTTATTTAACAACTGCACAATTTCTTGGATTGCTTATATTATTTCTTTTACACACGGTTAAACGTCGGCGGGCGCGTATCGCGTTACTCTGGCGGCCGTCGACCGAGTATGTCACCTGAGACGTTGATAGTACGGCTCGCGTGAACTTCGCTGTGCTCGTGTAATATCTTGCGCGATAATTATAATAACGATTCCGAACGACACGTAATGTTTGATTGATTCCCGACTCTGACTATTTCGCCTTGTATAGCCGGTTATATAGTCTGATCGATGCCCGGTCAGCATTCTGATCGATTGCGTCGATCGGTTGCGTGATATTGATCAATCAATATCACGCTCGATTTGATCATCAAATTTAGGAATTTGTTGATCAGCTTTTTCGCAACGTTCTCGCGATGCATTTCTTCGGTCTTTCGAAAGACTGGTCGCGATTTCGGCGATCACACATTTGTGTAATCTTTCGAAAGACTTTTCAAGGTTCGTGCAACCTAATTTTGTTGCCATGCGGACTACTTTTATTATTGGTTGTAGGCTTGGCTACAACAAGGCGTTTTAAACGTCTTGAAAAAGACGCTATGACTCCGACTGCGTGACATACGTCCGTCGGTCCGTTAATTTAAGCAAAAGAATTTAATCTCTTTTGCCTGGGATAGGACCATATGCGAGAGCCCCGAGAGCGAGCGGAGAGGGGAACGAGCGTGACGAGAGAGTTAAATTATTAATGAATAAATTGATTTATCGTTAAAGTAATCATTTAATTAATTAAAATGAAACGAAGAAAGTACAGAATTAAAACACAAATACTTAACATATATATAGAAGAAATGATACGCCTAGTGATTACTTGATAGATAATGATCACGATTAATATCATTCCGAATGAGCGCATGAGAGTGGAGTAAAACTACATGTAAGTGTAGCACGCGAGTGTTTACAAAAGTGCGGAGGTCGTCGGGCATGGCAATTCGGGGTAAGACTCTACGTTAAAATATTTATTGGCCATGCCCGGTTTTTACAGTATAAAGAATTGAACAAAAAAATGAATATTTTAAACAAACAATTATGTAAGTGTAAGAGTATTAAACCTTAAGGACGGTAGGCTCAAAGAGGTAAGTAAGAAGGAGGGGAGGAAGGGGAACAATCGGTATTTACGTGATGGATAGATCATATTAATCCAAGCGACTTACTGTGATGATAACAAGAAGGTAGATTGTCGGGACTGGGGGTCGGAACCAGCGGCCAATGATTCTGTGCAGGGAAGTTGAAAAACAAGGGCGCACAGAAGAAACACTCCCGCTCAAATTTAATAAAGTGATAATTAAAAGAAGTTACAGGTTTATTTTAATTTAAAATATATTATATATCTCCCGTTTATTAACTAAATCTGCGGTTACTTCGGAGAGAATCGACAAACTAAACCGAGAGTTAAAAGTGAATGCGAACTGACGGGCAGGTACACGAATGCCCCCAAAAAAAATTTTAAGATTGCTCGTAAAAAAAACTAACGGATCAGAGCGCGTGAAGATTATTGGTCAAAGAACAAGTGCGAAGTGCGTTTTTGAAGTGCATTCCCTCCGGGGAGGATCCTGGTAAAAAGCTGTCGCGGAGTGGAGCTTCGGTTCGGAATTAAGAATATCTCGCGAGTCTTTAACGAATAGGAATTAGCGAGTCATTAGGAATGTGGGAGGAGTTAGCCTATCATAGTTCAGATTTTGGAAAAAGAGTCTGATTGGTACGAGGAGAATTTTTTAGGGATAATAGTTAGGTAGTGGACTTGAGCCTTTATCAACATACGGCATTATCTAAATATTTGTGGCCGAATAGATGATTGGCGGATTAAATAACCGCCACGAAGGTGGCTATTCGAATACGCAATCTCCCATGAGGGAAAACAGATACTTACTCGGGCGATTTATGATTTTCTGTCATCGCCAGTGTACTAAGGGTTTCTTTGCGTTCGGCATATGGCTCAAGTCTTATCTTAGCTTAGTTGCAATTCAATCGGGTTTTATAGTTTATTTGTTCAATGCATTCATATCAATCTCTTCTGTCGTGCTCCAGGAGGATTATTTGTATATTTGCCAATGGCGTTGGAGGGTGTCGCTGCTGCAGTCCGACCTGCATCCATCGAGTGAGAGACCAATATCGCTTTGGAGCACCGGTCGTGGGGATTCGAGAGAATATACATATATATGTATATTGTAATATATGTATATGTGTGTGTTTCATTGTATTGTTGACTTGTTGTTCTAAACACGTTATTGCGATAAATATCACCACATGCCTCGGTAGTCGAAAGGATAAAATGCCTGCCCGGTAAGCAGGAGATCCAGGTTCGATTCCTGGCTGAGGTGATATTTTTTCGCAAAATAATTATGAATTTTCACGACTGGTTCGTGGTCGGGCCCCGCCGTGACGTACACCCTCCCTTCTTATTTGGGATTTTCATAGTTCGAAAAGCAAGCCCTCAACGGTCTTAAAATAAAAATTATCTTAGTTTATAGTATATTTATTATAGTTTACAGAATTATATTTTTTTATGCTGTATCGGAGTTCGCCCGTTCGCTCCGAAAAGAGAGAAGAATCGTGAAATTCGCCAAACGTAACAATATCTATCTATAACAAGAAAATTTAATCATTGTTTATTTAGTCGTAATTTTATCCTCTTCCTTGAATTGTTTTATCATTTAATTTTAGATTACAATACTATCATTAAATATATTATCATTAATATGATTATATACTTTTAAAACAAACATTAATACTTTCAAAAAAATGATACTATTTGAAGACATTTAATTTAAAGACACTTATAGATAAATAACAAGTTTAATATAATCTATTAAATCATCTTTCCTTTCTTATTTCCATTATTATTATTATTTGATAAAAGCATTTTATCAAATAAATATATAATTATAAATTACAATATCAAATGCCAGGTTATAATTCTTTCACTCAGATTCGAGCAAATATAGCAGTAAGAGATCCAATCCACACTTATCGTTTCCTAACAAAGCTTTGATGCGTTACTCGTGCAGGGGAACGCTATTACTAGCGAATCGATAACACTAAGACTATGCCTGTTATTTAAACGTGCCAGCTGAATTAAAAGGTCAATACAAGCTGGTAGTGCCGCATAATCTGATTTTATATCTATATAAAATCAATATGCGGAGATATGACATGCAAAACACTAATTTCAATTAAATCAGCTGATGAATGTCGAGAAGCCATTTCTTTCCTCTTTTATCCATAATTTTTTTTTTATTCTTATTATATATAAACGCTGCGTGCAAAAAGGATTTAAAAAAGGGTCCTTCAATTTAATGAATTCTATCAGTTAATGATAGAAAGAAAAGAATCGTTTCATTTCAGTTTTATTTTTATATGCAAGTGTACCCCAACATTTGTCTAAGGTGGGAGATGTTACGTTCAGTAGATTCCACGATTCTTTTCTTTCCCCAAAAGCGTTATTAATAATATTTTTCTTATACTAGAATACTGATGTCGATCTTTTATTACTAAGATAAGCAGATAAAAAGCAAGAGAAAGAGAATTGTAACCGCTGCAACTATTTAAGAATATTAGAATGAGTTTTCATTTAATAAGAAAAGGAATATTATTAAATATTATAAATCTTCAGATTGGATCTGTTGCAAGTCTGTATATTAAGCATAAGCATACAACGAGCGAGACACAATATAAACTAATGTAAACATTCTGTCTAGCTCGGATCCTGTCTTACTTCGCCTAGCTACCCCAGATTAATATAAACTTATAAAAACGGGGCTCTTCCAGGGCGCGCAGCATTCATTTTTCATTTTTTATCCAGTACATTAAGCAGTCATTTTCATTTTTTCAATTAATACAGAGGCCCATTTATCGGGGTATTATTTTCTAAATTTTCATCCAATACATTCATTTCATTCAGCATTATTCTCTAAAGGACTTAATCCAGAAACAACTTAACATTATCTAATTTATTATTCAATTAATAAATTAAAAGCAGTGAGCAAGTCGACTCTCCAGAAGAATATCCAGGCTCATTCTTCAGCAATCCCGATTTTAATCGATTATCAGTAAGTCTTTGTTGATTTTGAAGTAATCTGATTAATTTTCGAATTTTCAAATTCTCATTTCACTTTATTTAAAGCTACATCTCTCGTCTTTCTTTATCCTCCCTCTTATTTTTCCTTCTCTCTCTCTCTCTCTCTCTCTCTCTCTCTCTCTCTCTCTCTCTCTCTCTCTCTCTCTCTCTCTCTCTCTCTCTCTCTCTCCGGTGCGGACTACTTGGGACCTCCCAAGGCCTTCGAGGCCTTCGAAGGCTTCTGGATTCTTTATCTACACATTTCTCTGTCTCGGTCTTTCCTAGTTTCTTTTCTTATGTGCAAAATTTCGCTTATTTCATTTTTTTCTTCCCTCCGTAATGAATCAAATAGAAGTACCGGCTTCTAAAACTCGAAAATCTGACCGTCGAAGTCTTAAAACGACCCCGTCGTCATTATGGTGGTGGAACCTGGCGGTTCCATTCAGAATTAAAAACGAAAAAAGAAAAAGAAACAAAACAATCAGTCTACGAAACAATCTATCGAATCGTTATCATCAACCTCTTCTATTATTCCTCTTGAATCTCCCTCTCTTTTTTTCTCTCAATTAATCTCTCCTGAATCTCCTCTCGACTCATTTTCCCAGTTTTTCCCCAAGTTTTCTATCGGTCCCGCTGGAAATCCGTATTATGCATTTGATCCTGAATCTATTATCGACTTCGCACCTATCTCCCAGTCCTTTAATCTCCAATGACGGAGAACCCCTGTTTCCTAATGTTGAAATAGATTTTCTGAAATTATTTGATTTCTCAACCTCTCCTTCAGAACAAATTCAAGCCTAGCCTTTCCCCTCCTTAATTTTCCATTATATACACACATACATATTAATTAAATAATGTCAATTTTTCGTTTTTATTAATTTAAGTTTATTCCTAAACATATTTTGTAATGTATTACCGAGTAGGATCATCGTTTAATACATTCTTACATTCACACTCTCCTTACTAGAAATCCTACCTGATGGCCGCCGAACACCTACGATAACATACGTGCACACTACTCGCTTATATCATTTCTCTTGTTTTTCAAAACATATACAACATCAACCATATTAAACATTTAATTTAATTTTAATTTCTCTTCATTTCTCATAAAATCCCTCGTCTCATTTCCCCCATCTGATCGCACGAGGTTTACATGGTAATAGGAATTAAGTTTTTTGACTAGAAAATGACCGACCAGCACACGTTTATGGAATAGCATCATAGCGTTCTCATATCGTTGATCTAGCCGAGACTCATCAGTGTGCTCGAACTCGAGGGATCACGTTTCCATGCTTGGTCTTCGAGAGAACAGCTATTTGCGTCCTTCCAAGCCCATTCGTATCCCGTTCCCATTTTTAATTCTTAATTCTCAATTTTTCAATTTATTCTGGACTGGACGTTCTTTGCTACTTTCGCCGCTTTTTTGCTACTTTCATTTGAAAGAATTTTGCAAGATTATGTGATAATAACTAATTGTAAGCCATTTCCGTCGAAAAATTTGAATATTGGATTTTATCGACAAGAGTCGAGAAGTTTGCATTATTATCCATCGATATATTTGTCGATTGATAACATTGATAAAATAAATCGATTACCATTATTCGTAAGATAAAAATCGATGTAACAATGTGTAATAAACATATACTTCTCGTATTTATTGTTGGTCATATTTTATACTTTGTTATATAATTATGTAGAGACATATACTATTGCGAAAGAAGTGGCGAAAGATTCCATAAAGAATGATTTTGTGATTACTCTTTTTCCTAGAGGTTTTGGTATCATGCTAATAACGTTCTCATCTGCTGTTGACCATAGAAGAGTAATCATTCTTTATGGAATCCTTCGCCACTTCTTTCGCAATAGTATATGTCTCTACATAATTATATAACAAAGTATAAAATATGACTAACAATAAATACGAGAAGTGTACGTTTATTACACATTGTTACATCGATTTTTATCTTACGAATAATGGTAATCGATTTATTTTATCAATGTTACCAATCGACAAATATATCGATGGATAATAATGCAAACTTCTCGACTCTTGTCGATAAAATCCAATATTCAAATTTTTCGACGGAAATGGCTTACAATTAGTTATTATCACATAATCTTGCAAAATTCTTTCAAATGAAAGTAGCAAAAAAGCGGCGAAAGTAGCAAAGAAAATAGTGACACAAGTATCCCATATATCCTTGTTTTTATCCATTTCCTTACATATATAATTTTCACCATCTTTTTAGATTCTTGAATTGAAACGCTCTGAAATAAATTAAAAATTAAGATATATGTACTTGAATATAACAAGAAAAGTATTCATTAGCTACAAATAAATATTTTGTTATAGCAATTATAGTTTTACAACATGCAATTCCCAAATTGTAACTACAAACAAGCCATAATTGCTGTAATATTTCTTTCGTCTTATACAAGTACTATTGTGATCAAATATAAATGAGATTTTTAAATTTAAACTGTGCGGGTTCATCGATTCTGACAAATATTTTTTTTATTAAGTTGGTAGTACTGTCTTTGACATCTGTGTGAAATTTCATGTCATTCTCTTCATTTGTTTAATAGTGAACGCTCGTTTTTGTGAATATCCAAAAGTATTTTTTTTTATTTTTACGATGATTCTGTTGGGCAAAGAAATTATATTTTATTTTGTTTGCGGAATGAAATTTCTGCTACTGAAACGTTCAGAATGTTGCAGAAGGCTTTTGGTGACCAGGCTCTATCAAGACCAAGAATATTTAATTGGTATAAAATGTTGAAAAATGGTCGAGAAATGTTGAAAGATGGCGTAAAAAACGAACCACATCAAAGACGACCAAAAACATCAACTGATGAACAACACGTGAAGCAAATCAAGGATTTGGTGCTCTAAAATCGTCGATTGACAATTAGAGAACTTGCCGATACTATAAACATTTCATTTGGATCAGTCCAGATCATTTTGAAAGATCATTTGTGCTTGAGAAGAGTCAAATCTCGTTTAGTTCCGAAAACACTCAATTTTTTGGAAAAACAGCGTCACGTTGAAGTGTGTGAAACAATGATTTCTGACTATCAGGACAAGATGAAACGCATGATAACTGGAGATGAGACTTTTCCGCGGGGTCTAGCACCTCCTGCATAACCCCGGGCGCGTCTTCGATGCTGCCTTAACGTTTTCCGCGGGGTCTAGCGCGTCCTGTTTTACAGGATGCTGCGGTTTGTTATGTCGCCTTAGCGTTTTTCGTGGGGTCTAGCGCTTCCCGCATCTGGGCGTTTTCCGCGAGGTCTAGCGCGTCTTGTTTTGCAGGATGCTGCGGTTTGTTACGTCGCCTTAGGCGTGTGTCTAGGCGTTTTCCGCGGGGTTTAGCGCGTCCTGTTTTCGCGTCGACGGGAAAGCACGCGTTCTGATTATGTAGAATACCGCGCGTTTTGTCATTTCAGTATGTCGCGGTTGTCGCGATTTTTTCGACGCTGCCTCGGAGCATATATCTAGTCGTGAGAGGCATTTTTTTTTCCATTGTTAAGATCGTGGTATATGGAAAAAGTCGCGCTTAACGGCGGCTCGTCTTCGAGTGAGAGCGATCCGCTTTTACGCGCGTTCGATCGTAACGTGATGCATCGCGATCTCGACGACGATCGTTGCGAGTTGATTATCGAGAGTGACGATAGTTTAGAGTGTCACGAGACTATCGCACCTGGCAACAATGAGGAGTGGATCGTGGTGAGAGAAGACGTTCGCTGGAACGTGGCCACGTATCACTTGCGACGGGAAATCGATACACAGAGCCCGCGAGAGAAACTGTAGATCGAAACGGTGCTCGCTCTGAACGACAGAGCGGTGATCTACGAGAGAACAACGAGAGAGAAAAAATTGCGACACGTTAAATTCGTTGTTCCTACGGACGGTTGGGATAACACTGTGTGGGAAGTTGCGAAGTTGGGATATAGAGAAGAGTCGCAATCTTCTCGAGCGCGCGGTGGGAGTTGAAGGGATGTGCGCCTATCGCGTTTGGTAACGGGAGTGTATCGAGTGTCTCGAAGTCTGAGAGATAGATGTGAGAATAGAGTCGATCCTACGGTTACCGGAACGATAAATTCTCTGGTCTCTCGAATAGCGCAGTTGGAGGGTGCGAGACTTGCTTTGAGTTGACGTTTTGATTACTTGGGCGCAGGATACGACGGTTCGAAGGGATTCGAATGGGTGGATATCGAGACAGCCTTCGCGAATCGCATACGAACGGGTGCTGTGATAAACTTCGAGTATGTCGAACCCCGACGGTTTCCCGAGGACGCGACGGCCACGGTGCTCGAGCAAGTGCGAATCGATCTCGATATGCACGAGTGTTTAAAGATCAACACCGTGTTTCACGGGGAGTTCTTTTCGTCGCGAATAATAAGAGTGCTGTTAAGAGCATTCTCACGAGGAATCGTTAGCTATACGTATGTCCGATCTACGAAAATGATACGACGGAGATGTTATGAATATTGTTCTGACGTCGCTGGAATTTCAGAAACATGACAGCGGTTGGGCGTTACTTCGGATATTAAATTTGATGATCAATGTGAACAAGTGTAATCCTATGTACGCTGGATGTTGGATGGCACTTCCTCTGAAGATAAGATATAAGAGAACCGTAATTAACGTACATTCAAACGACAACGCGTGCTTCGCGTGGGCGATAATGGCCGCTCTATATCTCGTTGATCTACACTCGGACAGACCGTCGTCGTATCCTCACTATTCGTTGATGCTGAATTTCGATGGTATCGACTTTCCTATGACGCTACGAAACATCGCTAGGTTGGAATGTCTTAACGATGTGTCTATCAACGTATTTGCCATTCGAAAGAAAAGGAAGAGGAACGGTATCATAATCGTTCCCTTGTTGCTCACAGGGAACAAGAAGTCTACGCACGTAAATTTGATCTACCTGTCGAACGAGCGGCGCGGTGATAACGTCGGTCACTTATGGATAAAGCACCTTGACTGTTAACGTCGCAAATAAACAAGCATAAAGAAAAAAAATACATTTGTGACCGGTAAGAGTAAGAGAGAAACTATGCTCGTCGCGAGATAAATTTTGTATTAATTATAAATTGTATTTTTCAGATGTCTACATTATTTTTACTCGAACGAGAAATTGGTCGCGTCGAGTGTGGAAGAGCGAACGATTGCGCCGTTATTCTTTCGAACAAGGACGACAAGTTGCTCTCTTTTCGCAATCACGACAAAAAGGAGAGACTACGATTCGTCATGTATGCCGATCTGGAGTGCGTTTTAGAAAAGGGAGATCAACGGTTCACTGGGAATCTCGATGATAGATTCGTCTATCAACACCACAAGGCGTTCAGCGTGGGATATTATTTGCGTAGCACTGTTATACCCCGGATGGGTTACAACGTTAATATTAGGGATAATCGGATTCGTTAAGCCTAAGGAGTTGGGACTCCGAGCAGGATCAAAAGAATGTAGGGATCTTCTTGAATTCATTTACACACACTTTCTTTATTTTAATTTTGATTTATTTGATTTATTTGATTTATTCTCACAAGTGCACAGATGCTTGATATATTAACGATTATATTTTACACACGGTTAAACGTCGTCGGGTGACTCGGTGCGTATCGCGTTACTCTGGCGGCCGACGACTGAATATATCACCTGAGATGTTGATAGTACGGCTCGCGGGAACTTCGCTACGAGATTCGGTAATATCTCGTGCGATTATTATAAGTCCGATTCCGGACGACACGTAGTATTTGACTCTCTCGACTCTGCCTTGTATGATCGATTGTATAGACTGGTCGATGCCCGATCAGTATTCTGATCGGTTGCGTCGATTGCTCGCGTGATATTGATTGCTCAAAATCATGCCTGATTCGATCAGCAAATTGAGGAATTTGCTGATAGACTTTTCGCAATATTCTCTCGCGATGCATTTCTGCGGTCTTTCGAAAGACTGATCGCAATTTTGGCGATCACGCCTTTGTGTCGTCTTTCGAAACACTTTTTCCGAATTTCATTCGGAACTAATTTTGTTGCCATGCGGACTATTTTTATTATTAGTTGTAGATCTGGCTACAACAGCACGTACAACGGAATCATATCCGCGTATAGATCTCGCCGAGGTGACGACTGCGTTTGGTGGTTCGTCGAGGAGCTGCGCGCTCTCGCGTGTCGCGTGAGGAAGGTTCTGTGCGCGAGCGTACTGATGTCGGAGCTCACCCCGGACAAACGGAGCGCTTTTCAAAAGGCCACAAATTGTCACGTGTGCGGAAGGAGCTTTGGGTCGTACGATATTCGCGTGCGCGATCACTGTCATCTTATCGGACGGTACAGAGGACCCGCGCACGCGAGCTGCAATTTGAACTATCAGAACGCGTTCATTATTCCCGTTTTTTTTCACAATCTATTCGGTTACGACGCGCATTTCATTATCAAAGCTGTAGCGACGCTTTCGAGGATAGAGTCGATCTGTTACCATTGACTAAGGAGAATTACATCGCGTTTTCGAAAATCGTCAACGATTCGGCGTACGGAAAATGGAAAAATTGTGTTAAGCTACGTTTCGTGGATTCGTTTAAGTTTCTCAATACCAGTTTAGAAAAAGTAGCTTCGTATCTAAATCGAGAAAAATTGAGGATCATGCGATTCGAATTTTCCGATCTCGTTGCGGAGGATTTCGAGTTGCTCACGCGTATTTTCGTACGAGTACATCGATAGTGTTGATAAACTGTTAGAGACCGAGTTATCGCTGATCGAAGCCTTTCACAGTTCTTTAACTGGCGAAACTGTGAGCGTTAGCGATTACGAACACGCGCGAAGAGTATGGGAGCGTTTTCGCGTGAGAACTCTCGGCGAGTACAGCGATGTATATTTGAAAACGGATGTGCTTCTGCTTGGTGGATATTTTCGAAAATTTTCGGGATACCTGTATGGAAAGTTACGATTTGGATCCAGCGCATTATTTCACATTACCGGGTTACACGTGGGACGCTATGTTGAAATACACGAACGTTCGATTCGATCTACTTATCAATATCGATATGGTGATGTTCGTAGAGCGCGGTATACGCGGCGGTTTGAGCCAATGCTCGAACAGATACGCGCGAGCTAACAACCAATATGAATCGTCATACGACTCGTCTCAACCGTCGTCGTATCTCATGTACTACGATGTAAACAATCTCTACGGCTGGGCCATGTGCGAACCCTTACCGTATGCAGAATTTCGGTGGATCGAGGATGTCAAGGGTCTCGATATTATGTCCGTCCCACCTGACTCCGATATCGGTTATATTCTAGAAATCGATCTCTAGTATTCGCGATATCTTCACGACGACCACGCGGATCTTCCATTCTGCCCAACGCGCGAGAGACCGCCGGGAAATCGAAACGAAAAACTACTTGCCACGCTCTACGACAAGTCGTGTTACGTGACGCACTATCGCAATCTTCAGCAGTGCGTGCGATACGGTTTACGCGTGACGAAGGTCTATCGCGCGTTGTGGTTCGCGCAATCTCCTTGGCTGCGCGCGTACATCGAGCTCAATACGGAACGGAGAACTCGCACGAGCAACGAGTTCGAGAGAAATCTGTATAAGCTGATGAACAACGCGGTTTTCGGCAATGGAGAACGTGCGCGATTACGTAGACGTAAGGCTCGTGACGCGTTGGGACGGAAGATATGGCACTGATCGTGAAACCGAATTTTCACAGTAGGAGTGTCTTCGACGAGAATCTCATGGCTGTCGAGTTGCGCAAACTCGAGGTTCAGTTTAACAAATCAATTTACGTTGGTATGTACATTTTAGAGATATCCAAGATGCGATTGTACGATTTTTATTACGATTATATGATGCCGCTTTATCGCTAAATGCAAAATCATGTACAAATCATGTACAAAATCATGTACCGATAGCTTGATATATTTTCTGAAATGCCGGAACGTTTACGAGAATATGAAGCGAGATATCGCGAGATTCGACACCAGCGATTATTCCGACGACAATGCGTACGATATATCGCGTGCGAACAAGGTTCTCGATTTGATGAAAGACGAGAACAACGGAGCGGTCATGACGGAGTTTGTAGGATTCAGGGCGAAGATGTACGCTCTGAGAGTTCTGGGAAAGAACGATACGAAGAGAATAATGGGCGTCAAGAGGAGTACCGTCGCGAAAACGATAACGTTTGAGGATTTCGCGCATTGCTTGAACGAATCATCGCAGCAATCGAGACGTCAAGCGTGCGTACACTCGATACTGCACGAGGTTTACACTGTATCCGAACTAAAGCTAGCTTTGAGTTCTCACGACGACAAGCGATACTTAATACCTTCCACCGATACATTGTCATGGGATCATTATAAGATACTGTTATTAGATACTAATGTAGTATAAAACTTTTACCAATGTAGAATAAGTAATACTGTACACTCTTTATTCATTACAATACAGCCGTTTTATGAATCCAAGAGTTGTGTGTATTGTCCATTTCTAACCATTTGACGAAAATTCTATCTACGTAGCACTTTCTCTACGAGATAGATATCGGGATTGGAAACTCGCGTTCATAAAATCCTCCGGCTATTGGCTCTTTACGATAGTCTTTCAGCAGATACGTCACGAGATTCGTGCATTACACCTTAGCGATTCGAAAAATCTCGGTCGTCTAGTTAGGCGTATATCCCTTCTCGAAAATCGTTTTGAATTTGCTAATGCGTACCAGATCATTCATCTTGAATCTTGTGGGGGCTGCGATCTTCAAATGACTGTATACTGTGGAGAGGAGTCTCTTGGCAATGGCGAGAGTTACGTCCGCCGGTCGCATTCCGATCGTTCGATGCGCGCGGTTGTTATATTCCGAGATTAAACGCGGTAGAGTGTCGAGCCATCTGTATGATCCGTTGAGCGTGAAGAGCTTCCACATGTTGTTCTTGAGCGTGCGATTAAATCGCTCCACAACCGCTTTCATCACTGAGTATGTCGAGTAGTGACGTATATCGTACTATCAGTAACCGCTTTTGTAGAATTTCTTGCCCTTGTCCGTTTGTAGATTTCGCGGATGTCGAGAGTCGTTGCGAAATATCTTGGACAACGCCGCGGCTACCTCGCTTCCGCTCTTGCTCTTCAGCGGCACAGCCCACGCATACTTGCTCACAAACACGTCGATGACCGTCATCACGTAATTATAGCCTTTGTTTTGTCGCGCGTATGAACGCATCTCGACGATATCGGCCTGCCACAGTCATCGTAACCGCGCACCACGACTCGACGACGTGGAAAGTTTCTTCGCGTGGGCGCGTGAAGCTCCTCGACGAGTTTTCTCTTCTCGACGCTCATCGCTGATTTACGAGGAGACGCGATTCGCGTTGGTTTTATTTGTGCTCGTTGCTTCGCGCATTCGCTCCTGTTCCTCGTTCCAAATCGCTCGTTAATCGCGTGTTTCATGGTATTTGGAATATCCATTTTTAGTGCGACTAGTAATTCGTTTATCGTTTCTCTAGTCACTATTTTATCCATGTTTAACGAGGCCAACATCTTGTCCAGCGTCTCTCTTGTTACCACTTTGTTAGTTCTCTTGCGATCTTCGTCAGATCTGTCACGCTACGCGCGAGATTCTCCACGTTCGTCGATATTCTCTCACGGCTCGTCGACGACGCGTCGAGCTCGTTTCGCAGGGATTTCTCTAGATTTCGCAGTGATTCCTCTAGGATTTGCGTTCGTTTCTCCTGAGTGTCGCCGAGCGTCTCAATGGTCTTTCGGATCTCGCTCGAATCTCTAGCTCGCAGTTTGTCCTATTTTTCCCCCGTTCGTCCTAGTGTACATTGAAACATAGACAGGTCTTTAATTCGTTGGTTGTTCCGTTTAACGAGCGCTTGTTCCATTTCCCTTATTCGTTTATCGAGATCGACGAGCGAGGCCTCCCTCCTCTCCTCGATCTGTCGCAGTGATTCCTTTAGATTTCGCGTTCGTTTCTCCTGAGCGTCACCGAGCGTCTCAATGACCCTTCGGATCTCGATCAGATCTTTCTCTCGCGATTCGTCCCGTTTCTTGAGCTCTCGTTCCATCGCGTTTCTCGTCTCCTCTATTCGTTTGTCGTGATCGACGAGCGAGGCCTCTCTCTTCTTCTCGAAGTGTCACAGAACGTCCACTTCGGTTTTTACGTTGTAATACTGTAGCAGAATATTCCGAATTCGCTTGTTCATATCTTTCAGCTGTTTTCGTAACTCGTTCGTTAGAACTTTCAACTCCTCGCTCCTTACGCGAAGCGTGTCGTCGACATAACTCTTGGTCGTCGGCATCGATCGGCGTATCCAAATGGCATATCTTGCGTCTGTTGACATCATAGTCGTCCAGATTCAGGCAGAGCGCACTGCAACGCACGTACGCCTACAGGGATGCGATCGTCAAATGATCGTCAACGCCGCGCTGCCTCTCTAGAGACTTCCCGAATTTGTTCACGGACATCATGCCCTCGCGGGTGACGAATCTGCTTGTAACCTCAGCAATCTGCGTATTTGAGAAACAATCTGGCTACGCGCGCTATAGATTCCTCTAATTCGCCGATCGATCTGGCCGTGCTCTCGTTCATCTCCGAGCAACGTTCGAGTGCTTGCCGAGAGTTCGCTCGTTTCGGAGATTCTCGTTTCCGCGTCTCGAAACGCGCTGTCCACATAGCTTTTCCTCGCGGCGTCGGTATCGGTTCTAGATGCGGCTAAATGCCGTATGATTCTGTCTCTCGCGTCGTAATAATCATCACTTAGACAAAGCGCGTTGTTACGCACATAGCGACGCAGGGAATCGATCGACAGTCGCGAGCGTGCCCTGTCGCTTCCGCCGAACGACTCTAATGGTCTTCCGAACTTGTTCACCAACATAACGGGAATACCTCGGGTCTCCGCGAGCGCGCGCCGCGTTTTACTCGATCGCGTCGATCTCGCGAAGCTCCTCGAGTATCGATAGAATCTCATTGTCGTTGTGACCATTGCGTCGAGAGGCATCGAGCAATCGATCGACTAGCTCGTTGGGATCGTCCCAGTAAACGTACTCGATTCCTTTGTCTCTCACCCGCATAGCGGATGAAACAGAGTCGATCTCTTTTTTTCTCGCTTTACCAGTACCAGCGTCACTTTTGTCTCTATCGAGCAATAGCTCGATATGCTTAATATGCTTGTATTTGTAACCTTTGTTTCCTAGAATGGACAGTAAGCAAGTTGTGACCACGCCGATGGGCGTTCGTAGTCAACACTATTGTACTATATACTCTTGTACGTTTGCTTGTCGTTTTCCTTATATATGGCGTCGTCGGGAAGTCTCTTGAAGATCAATTCGTATAAGCCCAGGGTACCCGGCTATCGCGTGTCGCCCACGATCACGCTGTCGTCGGCGGCCACGTCGAATCGCCTGTCGCCAAGCCATCGAGCCATCCAAGTCGAAGTACACCCCGTAAACGTGATCGATCTCACTCTGTCTGTCCCCGCTTAGAAGCGCGCCCATATATTTGCGATTTAACTGTTTCCATTGCGCGTTCGAGATCAATTTCTCCGATTCGTTTCTAGTCGCGGAACTCACTGTCGCAATCAATGGCGATCTCGTCGAGAGGCGTCTCTTCGTCGGTCTCGATGGCAGCTCGTCATCGTCAGTCTCGCCTTTCCTCTTAGCGTCGACAAACGCAATCGAGTCGATTCTCTCGGTCGACTCGTTTCGCGCGGTGTTCTCGGCGATTCGTTTCAACGACTGAACGATCGGCTTGAGTCGCCTCTCCAGCGCGATCTCCTCTTCTATCTCCGGTCTTTAACTCTCTGTACTTTTTACGTATAGAATTCTGAGTCTTCGCGATCTCTCGCGCCGTTTTTTCCCGCCGAGCGACATCTATACTCGCAGCAGCGTTGATATCTATCCTCGTCACACAACTGATCGCTCTACATCACGGCGAAATCGTTAAATCCTCGTCTGTATCTACCGTTCCTTAACGCGCTGTCCTTATCGATGACTACGAAACCGTATTTGCGTTTCCAACACGCGCGACACAAGGCATAAAAATTCTCGTATGACATATTCGTATTCACGTGCTCGTTGTAAACGTGCTTTAGGTTAGTGCCATCCTGCTTAAACAGAATCAAGAGATTCGCGTTGTCGCGTATCAGATGTTTCGGAATTTTAGCGTATGTCTGACAAAGATAGAAATAATCGAGTGTCGATCTATGGCGAAATATTCCTTAATCGCGTTTTGCTTGTCACAGGCCACGTCGTCGAACACGAATATCGAATCGGGAAGCGCCTCGCTCGATGGCACGACGTCGCTATTGTTTAAGAACGCGCGATAGCCGATCTCGTCTATCGACTCGAGCTCCACCAGGTATCGATACTTCGATTGTTGCAGGGATTTCGAGTAAACGTACGCATTCTCGAAGCGCGCGCCATGCGGACTTTCGAGCATGCTTATCAACACGTTCGTTTTATCGCAGTTGGAGGGGCCGCAAATGATGCAACGTATCGTGTTCGATAGTAGAGGGCCGTGTCTGCGCACCCTCCCGATCGCGTCGCTCGAGATTCGTCGAGTCTTACGGTCGAGATTGGGCACTCCTATAGCCGGTGACCGTCGAACGAATCGCATTTACGCGCGCTCGTTTCGAGGAGACGCAACCCATAATCGCTCCACTTATACTCGACGGCGATTCGATCGCGCACAGTGATCGATATGTTTCTCCTATTGACGAACAAACGCGATATTCTCAATCTATCCGTCGAACAGTTGCGACTTGTCCCGAAGATTGTTCTCGTGCGCGATTTCGACAGATATGTGGAACAGACTACCTGATCATCTGACAGCGAATCCCGAGATGCAATGTTGTCGCGTATGTCTAGAGCATTATAATCGTCCGTGGCAACGATTGCATATAGATCGCATATAGACGGTCCTGCGTCTCTTATCAAGAATTGTAACGAATGCTTAGCGGCGCAGGATTACTCGATACGACGATAAACGCCCTTCGAACTACATATTTCTGGGTATCAATTTTGCGGACCCGGCACCCATCTCGCGAAGCGATTGGCGCGCGGCGATCGAGGCCGTTGGACGCGGCGTGCCGCGAGCACGACATCGCCTATTCGCGAAATAAGAAACTCGCCGATCGCCACGACGCCGATCGAGCTCTCGCCGAGAAGGCGCGCGAACGTATAACGGTCGGAGATTCCACCTTCGGCGAGAGAGTCGCCGCGATGGGTTGCTATGAAAGCAAAAACAAAGCTAGGCATGGGTTTGAGAAAGAAGAAGAGAAAAACGACGACAACGAGGAGGAGAATACTTCCAATGGTGAAACGCGGAGGTTTGTTACCCATTTTTCCGATCCTAGGCGCGCTCGGTTCTTTGATCGGTGACGCGGCGAGCGTCGCGAAAGCGGTGAACCGGTAAAGCCGGTAAAACCGCACGACGTCAACTGGAGGAGTTGCAATGTCACAATCGGGCGATGGAGGGTCACGGATTGCACCTAGCGCCTTACAAACGTGGCAGCGGTATGACGAGAAGAACGAAAAAAAAATCGTGGAAGGAAACATTAGGATCGCTCGAGTTACCGCTCTCCGGCATTACGACGAACGAACAACTGAACCGCTCGGCGCGTCGTCTGCGAGTGCCTTTTTTCAGAGGAGTGTTTATTCGTGACACGTTACCATCGAAGGCGCGACGCAACGAGAGCGGCATCGTGAATCTCGACGACTCGATGGGTTCGGATACTCACTGGGTCGCCTATGCGAAGAGAGGAAACAACGCAATTTACTTCGACGGTTTCAACAATCTTCGACTGCCGAAGGAACTCGAAAGATATCTCGGCGGCGGCGTAAATATAACGTACAATCGCGGATCGTATCAGACGTCGAGCATCTGCAGTCAGTTGTGCCTGCAATTTCTCTCGAGGATCGGTCGCGATGTTGCTGAGCCGTTCACCGTAAAAGTAGCATCCTCACGGCGTACTATTTTCCCGCCTTAGATCTGAGCGACGACGATTACGAGTTAGGTCTCACGAATTTCGTGACGTACAACGCTATACCGAATTCCGCAAATAATAAGTTCTATTACAACGACAAAACGATCGTGATTCCCGAGGGTTCGTACGAATTGAGCGCGATACACAAATATCTGAACGCCGCTATCTCTAAAAAGCGAAGGATCGACGAAAGCAAGAGGACGAGAGCGACGATGACGAGAGCGACGACATTGTCTACGACGAGAGCGACGAGAGCGAGAGGGACGCGCGGTCTCTGTTCATTCGCGCCAACGAGAACATCATGAGAAGCAAGATCAGGTGCAAGCATCAAATCGATTTCGCGAAACCGAACAACATCGGTTCGCTCCTGGGATTCTCGTCGCGCGTGTTACGACCGAACAAATGGCACACGTCCGACGGACCCGTGAATATCATGGGCGTGAATATCATTCGGGTGGAGTGCAATATCACCGCGGGTGCGTACAGTAACAACGAACCGGTTCACACGATACACGAGTTTTCCCCGAACGTTCCTCCGGGATATAAACTGTCGAACTCCGACATCGATCATTTACTTTCCGATCATCGCGCGAAACGTTACCGATATCACGCTTCGAGTCGTGGATCAGGACGGGCGACCGATCGACTTTCGCGGAGAAGAGATAACGGCGCGACTTCACGTGCGATGACGAAGGCATTAGAGAGATGCGCGAGAGCGAAAGATGCTCGTTCTGAACGAGTGGTACGCAAGAGGAGAAGGAGACACAAACGCTACATCCGCGATTCTACCGCAAAACGACGCGACGAGGAAGGTACGCGAGGGAAGAGCGAACGGGTTGAACACCGCGAATGTCGCATTTTTAAGATCTTTAGGTTTCGTCGTGAAGAATCGACATGGCCAGCGACATTTTAAGTATCGGAGGTACTCCGATCTTTGACGATCGTATCGTGAGAATAGAAACCCACACTTACAATCCGTACGCTAACACCACGTTCGAATACAGCGACGAGATACGAATACCTATACAACAACAGGATCTGTACACGTTGCCATGCAAAAGTTTTCTGTACATCGAAGAAAAGTTCGCGACGAGAGAGAGCGCGAAGGAAGGTACGGCAAAGGAAGGTACGGCGAAGGAAGTTACGAGAGCGAAGCTAGTCAACAACTGCGTCGCGTTTATGTTCGACGAGATTCGATACGAGCTCAATGGCATGGAGATCGATAAGAACAAAAACGTCGGGATAACGACCTTGATAAAAAACTATGCATTAAGCTATGAGAGAGACAAAGCTTTACAGAATACCGGATGGGAAATACCGCCTATAGCGTTGGACGATTTCAACTTTTGCGTACCTCTCAACGTACTCCTCGATTTCTGCGAGGATTACAAACGCATAGTGATAAACGCGCGACACAAACTCATTCTGATACGCGCCCGCAACGATAACAATTGCGTCGTGGCGCATTCAGATCAGAGACCGAAGATCATGTTGTTGAGAATACAGTGGCGAATGCCACACGTGATACTGAATGACGTTAACAAACTGTCGCTTCTGCGCTGGACAGCGGACGATATCTGAACATGGGCTTTCGTTCGTGAGATCTGTACGAATTTCCACTGTTGCAAAGTACGACCAAGCATTCATGGGCGGTAAAAGCGGCGATAATTGGAGAAACCGCGATACGTGATCTTTGCGCTACAGATCGGATGGAAAAACATACCGTCGGAAGATGTTTCTAAATTCGACGATTGCAAACTGACTAATGTAAAACTCTATTTGAATTCCGAGTTCTATTTTTACGACGATATGAATCTAGATTTCGAGCGTAACAAGTTCGCAGTGCTGTACGATATGTATCTGAAATTTCGAAAAGCGTATTACGGGTGCGAGACCTGCGAACCGTTCATGACTGTCACTAGATTTCTGCAATATGGTCCGCTCGTGGTCATCGATTGCTCCCGCCAGAACGAATCGATCAAGAGCGCCATCATCGATGTTCGCGTAGAATTCGAATGCAAAGAGAACGTTCCGGCTAACACAACGGCTTATTGTCTCATCATTCTCGATAGAGTTATAGAATATAATCCGCTGACGAACGTCGTACGTAAACTCACGTAAAAAAACAGGAAAGCGTGGTTTTCTCTGTGATTCCCGATAGCGATAACGAACGTATAAAGAAGAGCGAAGCGCAAAGATATCGAATTCTCGCGACGATGTCGAACGTACCGATCTTCGTCGATCTGCAAGATTTTACCGTTCGGGAGAAATTTATGGTTAAAGAAGTGGCGATATTAAAAAATGGAAAAGAGCTGATTCATCGAATGTTTCGAGAAGCGATTCCCTGGAATCTTCTTACAAAGACAGAAAAATCTAAAGCATGCTGGATAATCTCCAATTATCACGGCCTGCAGTGGAGCGACGGCGACGTCGCATACAGATTCTCGAAGCACGTGATTCAAAGCGGCGTTTGCGATCGCGAGACGCGCCTGAACGAGTGTACGTCAAAGGCTTGGAGAAAAAGAAGGTTAGAGGAGATTCTCGGCTGCGACGCGGACCACGACATGATCGTCGAGATTATCGACGCGGATTTCGAGGATATAGGGCGCCTAAGCCCTGGATGTTCGAGTATTCCACTGCGAGCGTCACGCGAAGTATTGCGCTATGGAGAACGTGTGCAAACTGTACGACTGGTGGTCGAAATGACAGGAATGTATCACCGAACTGTAATATCGCGTTAACGATTTATATCATATATCAGATTGTTTTCAATTATTGTGTCATATATTAGATTGTTTTACACTATTATATATCATTTATTGCTTATATATTATAATCAGATTCATTGCTTATACTATAATCGGATTCTTTTATCACTCACTACACTTATATATGCTTGGGGAAATACAAATAACAAAAAAAACATTTTTTTTACAATATATATCTCACTTTATTTCATCTCAATCTTACATCCCAAAGTACAGAGCAACGAGTTTGCAATCGATAATGTTACAATCGAAGGCATCGCTATCGCGTATGACTCTCGAGATATTCTCCGTATCTTTAGCGATGAATGTGATATCCTTGAAACGCGCCAATTTCGCGAGTCGCCGCGATAACGACTATCGCGCACGCGATCACGACGATCCCGCGCGCGGGCGTCATCGCGCGAGACGCCCGGATCGAATCGACACTGCGCGTCGCGACCGAAATACGCGCGAACCGCTTGATCGATGTTCCATCGGTCGCGAGAGGGCGGAGACCAACGCGATGAATCGATCTGAATCGCGATTCGGAAATTTCAACCGCTTAATTTCTATCCTCTATTGTGCGATAGTGAGATTATTCTCGTCGAACGAGCCCAAATATAAGATCTCTCGTAGCGCGATTACACGCCAACGAATGACAATCTCGCTAAAGATCTCATACGCAATACCATTAAAAAGTACATAATAGAGAACAAAAAGTAAAAGCATAACGATAGAATAGCGATAGAATAGAAACAAGTAAAGAACGATGAAATAAACTGTTACGTCCGTGGTTCTTGAGGAAAGATAATACCTCTCGTCAGGAGGAGGAGAACTCGGGTGGACGCACGGAACCTTTTCTGTTCTCACGGAACGTCGTGAAGTCGATCCGCGAGTTGAACGCGCGTTAAGGGGGCAGGAATCGGATCAGCGTCGGTGACGTTATTACCTTTACCCGCGCTATCGGTGGTCCGTTTTTTGATCAGAAAACCGAATCTCTTTTACCAGGGATGGACCTCGTGCGATCCTCAGGGAGCCGTGAATGACTCGGGGTCAAGTTTTAAGGTAAAGAAATTGAGACGGAATTCGGGTTAACTAATTTAATAATAATAATAAAAAATGAATTACAATGTTATTCGGAAATTTCTCTGCGTACATTAAAGGGTTGAGATACTGGTTACAAAAAGGAAAAAAACAAATTTTATACATAAATTTTGAATAGTAAATAACAACAAACAAAAGAAAATCTGGATTTTATATACCCAATTGTTCCAATTGGAGTAAAAAATTGGTGATCGCGAGCGTGTTGATGGGATCGGGTTGCAGGTGTGGCGGGGGATCAGGGTGAGCGCTGCGGAAAGTCTTGACTGGGACAAGGTAGGGAAAAGTATCACGGGAAATATACATGGGGATAGTATCAGTGATTTGGTGTTTTGAGATCTGATCCCAAAACTGGCTGTCGGGTTTGAATCTTCTTTTAATGAAGAAGGTGTCAGGAGGTGGATGGGTGGGAGAGCGAGGAAATTGGCGGACGAGATTGAAGAACTTCTCCACGTCGAAGTTCTCGGGAGTACATTGTCTTTCAAAATCTGCCGCGGAACGGAGGGCGGTGGCGTACTGTTGCAAGGTGATGTTAGCTAGTCTCGGTTCTACTTCTATCAATTGCTCTGCGAATTCTTCGACGTGGCAGGTTTTGCAACGAATCCGCTTATTAGACTTCTCCCTACGGTATCGCAATGCCCATTTCGTTCGTCTATTCGGGATGGCGTTCGTTTGGTTCACTATGTAAAAGAGAGTCAAATGAAAGAGAAATTGAGAAATCGTGATAAGGCAGCTTCACCGAATCAATCGGCGGCTTGCCAGGTTGGAATGTTGTGGAATCGGGGGAGGCAGCTTCACCGAGTTAATCGGCAACTTGCCAATTTGGAATGTTGGAGTGTTTTAATGAGACAAATATGTAGAGGTCGCGAACCAAACTGCCAGTCTACCGCGAGAAAAAGTGATAAAGATGGACTTACTTTTATTGTAGCGGCCGCTGGTGATGGTCGAGAAGTATAATGACTAGGCTGGATCGTGGATCGAATTACACGAAAAATAAGAATCGCGCACAGATTCTAACTGATAAAAAAGATTTGTCGACAACTTCGGATGGTGGTCCCGTCCGTGAAGGCGTGGAGCGATGAGAAACGGGAAGAGAGCGATCCGCTCCAAGTCGCGGTTTTTAAAGGATTCCGAAGGGATGGGAATAACTGAGAGCATGATGGATTTCCGCGTTGACTTGTCGAATGATAGTTTAGGAAAATTGTGAGTATAGAGGAAGGAGGGGAGCGGTTCTGTGAATTGTGGTTATTTTTATATTTCCAGATTTCCTAGCGAATGATGGAATTAGTTAGTAAAAATTTTCCCGCCATTCCATACCCTCAATCATTCATTGGTGTGGCCGCCAACGGCCGCTAATCGTTTCTTCTTGATTGGCGTTTCCCTTAGTTTCCCTTCCAATTTGGGGAGTATCACCCTCGAACGATCCGACGCGTTTCTTATCCGTTAGGGATTTGCTTTTGTTAATATTAATTTTTTTATTGGTAGGTCATAAACTTGTCGGTGCCGACAAAGCTGTTTATCCCAAGAGTTTTTTTTTGATAGTGAGACATATCTTGAGAGGAATTTTTGTTTATTTATTTAGAGTTTCCTTAGATCATTCGAAGCGCTTCGTTTACAGATTAGCAGCCGTTCTCTTTTTTTTTCGAAAGAGAAGAATTCGTGAAGTCCCCCGGACGTAACAAAACGATAGACAAATCTTTTATCACCGTTACGGTCAAACTTCCTGTAGTCACGCGTAACGAGCGCGAAAATGACGCATCGCACAATCATCTAGATATATCCTTTTTTTCTCATCACTCTTTACCTCTCTTTTTACATTCCTAATAAAATATTCTCTCGTTATTATTAACACTCCTACGACGATTCCTTCTCGCGTGACTCCCACCTCTCGTCTCTCTTATACGTTCCCGATAACGTCACCCACGGTATCGCAAATTGAAGACTTCCGACACGTCGCCAATCCGCGTCTCGTCTCCGCGATGTGCAAATGAACGAGGAAAGGAAACCTCCGTCTCTTGCGGTTAGTTAATCGTCGCAACAACGATGCGTATTAATGACGATTCGCATTGTTCTTTTTTTATTTCAGCATATCTCGTACATATATTCATTGTTTTATTATTCGGCATCATATTTGTATACATACTCTTACACATATATTCGTATACATATTCTTATACATATATTCATATCAATAATTAGTATACATATTAATATATAGTCTTTTACATAGATATATACTCGCGCAAATTTGCACTCTTTACCACAATCGATTGGCGATAATTCGCGCGAGCGTCAAAGCGATACATCCCTACTCGCTGTCGCACTCGACGCTTCTCGCTTCCCCGCGCACTCCGGGCACTCTCCCCAGATCATCGGCGACTCGATCTATCAACTGTCGCATCAACTCCTTCTTTCGATCCGATGCGGAATTCCAAAATTGAACTCTCAATTTCGCGTATTTCCACTAGTTGCGTCTCTTCTTCTTGATTATATCTTTGACATTGTACACGTACATTCGAACCAATTCGCAATCGGTCCCCTTCTCGCCCGGAGATTTCGCCTCGAGCTGTCGTCCATCCTTCAACTTCGTCACGTACTGAACGAATCGGTCAGCCTCCTCCTCCTTGATAGGGACGCGAATAACGTATCTAAATCACTGCCACAACTCTCGTCATTCCTCCTCGCCGTATTCAGACGCACAAGATACTTCTCGTCGTTGAGATCCTCCTTCGTCGTTTTCAAACGCGCCAGTACTCCCAGTAATCTCGTATCCAACTCAAAGAAGCCTCTCTCGTTATCTCGATCTATATAAGCGACGCGCGCTCGTCCGGCGTCGCGGAACTCTTGACCATGCTCTCCCCAGAACAGTACGAGTTCCACGAACCCTTCCGACTCCACACATCAGTGACGATACGTATAGCATTCTTCATACGCTCGGCCTCGCGTATACGCGCGATCAGCTCTGTTCCTCGACGAAGCGCCAGACAGAAACGTCATTAGCCGCAAATCATACGCCGTCGAACGCATAGACATCCACATCAATTCGAACGCGTCGACCGCGTCACTCTCGGCCTCCGCCGATATCTCGTCCTCCTCTTCCCGCTCGATCGTAAGTCGTTTCTCACGTTCCATCGTCATCACGCATTTCTCCCGTTCCACAATCTCGCGTTCCATCTCTCTCGAGAACTCGAGCGATTCATCTAAGAGCGTTATTATCTCCGAATCCTTCAATTGACTCTCCGGAATATTAGACTGACTCTCCATCTCGCAAACTAACACTATATCGTCCATACTCCTAGTTAAATACTTTAAAGCGGCGTAAAAAAAACGCGCCAAACCACAAAAACAGGATGCGCTAAACCCCACGGAAAACGCCCCAGACGCGGGAAGCGCTAGATCCCGCGAAAAAACACTAAGGCGACGCGCGGTATTCTATATAATCAGAATGCGCGCCTTCCCGTCGCCGCGAAAACAGGATGCGCTAGATCCCGCGGAAAATGTCTAGACACAGAACGCGCCTAACCGCAGCATCCTACAAATATTTCTTTCCTCTTTTTACGTTCCTGATAAAATAATACAATAATAAAATAATACAATAATAAAATAATACAATAATAAAATAATACAATAATAAAAAATACAATAATAAGATAATACAATAATAAAGATAATACAATAATACAAATAATACAATAATAAGATAATACAACAATAAAGTAATAAAATAATAAAATATTCTCTCGTTATTATTAACACTCGTACGACGAGTGATTTCCTCCTCGCGCGATTCCCACCTTTCGTCTCTCATACATTCCCGATAATATAACGTCATCCTCGATATTGCAAATTGAAGACTTCCGGCGCGTCGCCAATCCGCCTCTCGTCTCCGCGATATGCAAACGAACGAGGAAAAAAGAACTCCATCTCTCGCGGTTAGTTTTAATCTCATACATATTCATATATACAATCCATAGTTATATTACGATTATAGTACATAATTATATGCACGCACACTTAGTTGCGCTAATTGATGTCAACGCGCTCTCTTCTTTTTCTCTCCTCCTCGTACGCGACGAAATGGTACCGCTTTTCCTCCAATACTTGCGATGAGCGCAAAAAAACATTTCGTCGTCATCGTTATCGTTAAATACGTCGTAGCTGCTTTCATGAAAGTTCATCATGTACTCCTGTCGTCTACTAATCTCGATCGGTTTCTTCTTTTCGTAGAGTACCTCCAGTAAAAGATTATATGCCATCCCTCGATAGTGATGACATACGCGGAGGCGCTAGACCCCGCGGAAAACGCTAGAGCGGCGTTGAAGAAGGGGAGGACACACACGTCGCATCCCCAGACAAAGGCCTAGGGGAAATCGATCCGGGGAAACCCCGGATCGCCTTACCGACCGAGGAGAATAAACCTACCCCGACGACCGCCAGAGGGATCCATCTTTTCCTCCCCCGGTTACGAACCCTCTGGGGAAAGAAAACCATCCTTACCGTCCTATGAGGATACGAATCCCCCTTCCCCCTTTCTGCCCCGTGGGGGTTAGGACCCCCCTTGCTTATCTACTCTTGGATGTCGCGAGAAAATGTGCGAGATTGCATGTATCGACACCAAAAACGTTTGGCGTTGGTCACTTCGGATTGATCTAATACTGTTGGAGTCGGAGTGTAGATCCGGAGACGAAATGTTTAAGGGTCCTTATCTTAAGCATGTTGACAAAATGAAAAATATACTATGTGACGCGAATTAATTTTGGCCACGATGAAAATCGTTGAGCGAGATCCATCCCATCTTGAGTGTCAATTCCAAGACTGATAACATGAGACTTGGCTTCGAGTGAAGAGTTCAGAAGAAGAGTAACATCAGTTTGAGGCCATTGAGCACTCGGTAATTTAAGCCATTCTGTACCTTTCCACCAGTCGGACTTATTGAGCAGACTTTGTACGAGAATTCCTCGCGACACGCAGTCAGCTGGATTCTCTTGAGTTGGCACGTAATGCCATTGAGAGTTCGGAACCTTAGATTGTATTTCGTCGACTCGATTCGCTACAAATGTTTTCCATTTGGATGGATGTTATCTTATCCAAGCTAGAGCGACAGTGAAATACGTCCAACAATGACATGGAATGTCGGTTAAGTTAAGAGATTCTCAAACATAAGAAATCATACAGGCCAAGAGAACGGCAGCCATTAATTCCAACCGAGGGATACTCAGACTTTTCAAGGGATCGACTCGAAATTTCGCCGTTAATAAAGAAACTTGGCGATGACCTAGAGACGAGTCAACCTTGAAATAGATCACGGCTGCATAAGTAGATGTGGAGGCGTCCAAAAAACCGTGCAGTTCACAGTGTTGTGTGTCATGATCTGTTTCGGTCCAGCGAGGAATTTCGAGCGAATTGAGAAGTTCGAGAGAACAATAATATGCAGTCCAGTCCATGAAGGATATCAGGAGAAATTGCACCATCCCAAAGAATCTTTGCATGTCATAAGCGCTGCATCAGAATCTTTGCTGTGATTATGATGGGAGTGAGCCATTGGATCAAACAATTTCGAGATAGCTGAGAGAATTGTGCGTTTGGTTGATGGCAGCGAGTTAGACAAGATTACATTGAATTGAAAGACATCACGCGGTGGATGCCACTTGAGTCCTAAGACTTGGAACTGATCGTCGGACTCCAAAGATTTATTTTGAGATAGGCCATGGTCACGCGAATCGATATCTTGCAGAAGATCGAGACAATTGATGGACGTTTACACGGTACTTAAATGAAGAGATCGAAATGATTCGTCGCCAGTCATGTATAAGATTCAAGTTACACCAAGTATATATGGTGTCTGAGTCGAAAATTGCTCTGAGTCCGATGACAAACGATACATCGTACCAGATTCGACGGAAATGTTATCGTGGGGACATTAGCGGATACCTTTGTAATATACATGTATATATTTTTTTATATATAATTTTATATATATATGTACGTATGCACGTATTTCTTGTAGTTTATACGTACATATAAATATGTATGTACGTATGTATGTATGTACGTATATACGTATGTACATACATACGTATATATGTATATATGCATATACGAGGGTAGTCTGAAAAGTTTTGAGTCTTAACATGAAGATGACGTTAAGTGTCAAAACCATTCTAGTACAATAGTATATGCTTTGAAAGACTTTTGTGAAAATTTCAGCCATTTTGAATGCTCAGTTATTGTTTGACAGTCATTTGTATCAGTCGATGTCAGCGTTTTTGTAAAAATGGAAAAAATTGAATAGCGTGCTGTGAATAAATTCTTACATTTGAAAGGCAATACGCCTGCGCAAATTAAAATCGAGTTGGACACTGTTTACGGGGACTCTGCTTCATCATTTGCCACCGTAAAAAGATGGGCAGCTGAATTTAAACGTGATCGTACCAGCTTGGCTGATGATGAGCGTTCGGGACGACCAAAAACTGCGATCACCGCTGATAACATCGAAAATGTTCACTAAATGGTACTGAACGACTGTCGAATCAAGGTTAGAGAGACAGCAGAGGCTGGGCATCTCGAAAGAACGCGTTTGTCATATATTGACTGAAGAATTGGATATGTGCAAGCTATCCGCGCGTTGCTCACTTTGGACCAAAAACGAATTCGAATGAACATTTCCAAGGCCCTGTTGGAGCGGTTCAAGCGAAACGAGTCAGATTTTTTGCGTCGATTCATAACTGTAGATGAAACTTGGATCCACCACTACACTCCAGAAACAACAGAACAGTCAAAACAGTGGACTGCAAAGAGGGTGAACCTGCTCCGAAAAAGGTGAAGATGGTTCCATCAGCTAGGAAGATAATGGCGACTGTTTTTTGGGATAATCACGAAATTGTGTGTATCGACCATCTTGAAGAAGGTAAAACAATAACGAGAGCATATTACGCATCATTACTTGATAAGCTGAAGGCAGAAATTGCAAAAAAATGGCCGCATTTGAAGAAGAAGAAAGTGCTGTTCCATCAAGACAATGCACCTGCTCACACTTCGGCGGTCGCCATGGTCAAAATTCACGAACTGCACTTCGAATTGGTTGACCACTCACCGTATTCACCAGACCTGGCCTCCAGCGACTTTGTCCTATTTCCTAAGCTTAAAGTTTCGCTTGGAGGACAGAGATTTTCATCGAACGAGGAGGTCATCGCATACATAAACGCCTATTTTGCGGAGCAAGACGCCAACTACTATTTGGAGGGGTTAAAGAGATTAGAGTATCGATGGGAAAAGTGTATCGACTTAAAAGCAGATTGTGTTGAAAAATAAAAATAAAATTATATTTGATTGAAAAAATACTTGTTTCTATGTTAGGTTCAAAACTTTTCAGACTACCCTCGTACATTTGTACGTGTATACGTATGTATATACATATGTATATATTTCTTGTAGTTTATTGTTTATGTACTTGTAGTTTATATGTACTTGTAGTTTATATACATGTATGTATATATGTACATATTTCCCATAATTTTATACATTTAATATATTATCTTAAGTTTCATCATATTATCATCATGTATAGTTTCTTTACGAAGATATAATGGAAGAAAAAGTAAGACTTATTGTATATATTGTATATATTGTATATATATTTTTTTATAAATTTTAAATATTTTTTTATTTGTTTTTACATGAATTAAAAATTTTTTGTATATATTTATATAAATATTTTTATATTTGTTTACAATAAATGAATTAAATTACATTGTTTTTGTGTATCCAAGAATTATGTGATTCATCGAATTCCAGCCACTTGACGTAAACCTTGTCTCCTTTCCTACGCAGTACTTTCTCCATGAGATACACGTCCGGATGAATCGCGCGATGCAACTCGTGCTCGTAGAACGTTCCAGCGACGAATTCTCCGCGATAGTCTTCGAGTAGATATATTATGGGATTAGTACGCTGTACTTTAATGATCTTAAATCATCAATCTCGACAAATCCTGGGTGGATCAATTTGGCGTGTAACCTTTTTCGAAAGCTGTCTTATATTTGCTCACGCGTACCGAATCATCTGCTTTAAATTTTGCCGGACCTGCGATCTTTATCGCGCTGTACACCGTGCCCAAGAGTTTTTTAACGATCGTGGGAGTTACGTCAATGGGTCACATGCCAATAGTGCGATGTTTGCACGCGTTGTAATCTGACACGAGACACGGCAGCCCGTTGACCCACTTGTAAGTATTAAGTGTAAACATCTTCCACATGTCGTTTCTAAGTGCGATTGAGTCGTTTGTAAGTGCGAATCAACGATCGATGCCTTCAATATCGAATACGTCAAATAATGATTAACGCTATGTTTTTTCAAGAGTTTCTGCATATCGGCGTTGTAAACTCCTCCATATCCGTTTGCAAGTTTTTCGGGCATCTTCCGCTCTCTCGAATTATCTCGATAGCGTTAGCTGTCTCGCTTTCGACCTTGCTCTTGAGCGGTACGGCCCAGGCATACTTGCTCAATGCATCGATGATGGTGAGTATGTAGTGATGACCTCTGTTGAAACTCGAATATGGGTGCATCTCGATGATATCAGCTTGCCACAGATCGTCGTATTCTCAAATTATGACACGTCTTCGTGGAAAATTTCTTCTGGCTGGAGTATACAATTCCTCGACAAGTCATAGCCTTACGGAGTTAATTTTTTTCACGTCCATCTGATTTTGACGATCTCATGTTTCGACGATGTTTGATATTAATGTGTGTACATAAAATATATTACAATTAAAGTTTTTTCCTCACTGACGTCAATCGATTGACTTGTTTCGTCGACACGCGATTTAATTTATAATAATGCCGGCTTCGCGAAATTCCTCGATGATCGACAGCATTTCGTTATTGTGAGCGTGACCAGCTCGGTGCGAAGTGTCGAGCAATCGGGTCGATCCACCACTTTGTTGGGATCGTCCCAATGCACATAATTGATCTTGTTGTCATTTTACTTCATGGTGGATAGTATATTACCATGCCTGCACTCTTTTTATTGTTTCTTTTATATGTAGATACGAGCAGAGCGATGATGTTAATGTATTTGTATCACTTATTGCCCATGATGGGATTATGGGCGCTGTGATCATGTCTATGGTCATTCGTTAACAATATACTTTTATACGTTTGTTTGTCATCTTCGGTAAATATAGCTTCATCGGGAAGTCTTTTGAAGATCAATTCGTATAATCCTGGTGTACCATTGTATCTCACATTGTCCATGATCATTTTTGTTAACGTCAAACTTTTTGTCACCGAGCATTGTACCACCTTTGTCGAAATAAAATACCGTACACATTATCGATTACTTTATCTATGTCGTCACCGAGAAAAAGACCCACATACTTTCGTCCCAATGGTCTTGACCATGAAGCTGACTATGAAGCGTCTCATGACTTCCATGCGTTTGCAGATTCTGTTTGATGGTTGTTTCGAGTGACGGTTCACTAATGTCTTTTGTTTCAATAATATTTTCATTTCGCACGAATAGCGGTATTCTCGGTGATTCTTTAGATAGTTCTTTCAGTAGTTCTTTCGATGATTCTATCGATGTAGAATCGAACGTAAATAAATCTGACGCAGTATTCAATTGTTTTGTACGCTTTTTAGGTTGCGGTGATAATTTCAACCATCCAACACTCGTCCAATACGAATCCCTGTTAGTAGTAATAGTATCGTCACCGTCATCGTCATCATCGCTGTTTTCACTGTTATCTTTTTTTTCTTAATACTGATATCCTTTGCAACATTGGCTTCTTTTTTAATTGAATGTGTTTCCTCGACAATCTGTTTTAAAGGTTTGACGATGGGTTTGAAGCGTCTCTCCAATGCTACATCTTCATCTATTTTATCAGTTTTCAAAGCGCGATATTTTTTGCGAATCGCTCGTTTTCGCAATCTGTTTTGCTATTTTCTCGCGATCTTTGATGTTATTCATGTTGCCTAATTGACGTACCGACATCGACTAACCATATTATGGTACCGCGAACGTGTTAAATTCTTTTCTGTACCGCCCGTTGACAAGCGGACTGTCTTTGCCTATCACTAGGAATCCGTACTCGCGCCGCCAACAATCGCGGCATAACGCATAGAATTCATCATACGACATGTCAGTATTCACATGATCGTTGTAAACATGTTCCAAGTTGGTACCATCCTGTTTAAATAGAATCAGCAAGTTCGCATTGTTGCGTATCAGGTATTTAGGTATCTTCGCATACGTCTGACAGAGATAGAAGCAGTCGACATTTGAGTAGCGACCCATCGAGAAGTGCTCTCTCATCACATTTTGCTTACATGCTCACATGCAATATCGAAGACGAAGATCGAATTGGGTACCTCGCTCGGTGGAATGACGTCATTGTTGTTGGAAAACGTAAAATAGCCGATTTCGTCGATCGATGTCAACAAAGTTTCGAGATATCGATATTTTGGTTGTTGCAATGACTTCGAAAACATGTACACGTTTTCGAAATGTACACGTTTTCGAAATGTACACCGTTTGCGGACTCTCGAGCAAACTTATGAGAACGTTGGTTTTACCGCAATTTGATGGACTGCAAATAATCGAGCGTATAGTACTCGGTAGTATTTCACCATGCTTGCGCTTCGTCGCGATGTCTCCCATCATTTGCGCTTTCTCGTCGTAGTTCACGACGTGTATCGTCTGCGGGTGCCGCACGAATTTCATGTTCACACTGTGTTATCTAAACTTCGTTTGAACGCATATTTATAGGCACGCGAAACCGCGATTCGCTCAGTAGCAAAAATGTATCTCGCGCTATCGTATCTATTTGATATTTGGGATTTGCGCGCTGAACAGTTGCAATATATACCGAAGATCATATTGTTACGCATGTGTGGCGATTATATCGATCATGTGTGGGACAAGCTTCCGGAGCATATAAAGGCGGATTTGGAGGTTCAAATCTATCGTCGTTGCGTCGAGCATTATAACCAATCATGGCAACGCACGCATATAGACGGTCCCGCACCGAAGATAAAGGACTGTAATATATGACAGCAGCAACGAACAAAGGCTGCGTTGGAAGTCTGCTCAATCGAGCGATAAACGCGCTTCCTTTTGAGTTACATATTCCCGGCTTCAGTTTTGCGGTCCGGGTACTCGACTAAAAACGCGACTAGCCAGAGGTGAAACGGGCATAAATCCACCGGACGCGGCGTGCCGTGAACACGACATTGCATATTCTCGGAGCAACGATCTCACCGATAGACACGCGGCGGATAAGATACTCGCCGAAAAAGTCCTAGGACGCGTCATTGCGAGAGATTCGAATTTGGGCGAAAAAGCTGCCGCTACAGCTGTTTGGGCAGCGATGAAGACCAAGACCAAAATCGGCATGGGTATGAAAGCGAAGACAAGGAAAAAATCAACAAAAAAAACGAATACTTCCGACGGCGAAACGAGGCGGCATATTACCGATTCTGCCAATGTTGGGCGCACACGGTTCCATGATTGGCGGAGCGGCCAGCGTGGCGAAAGCGGTAAACGACAAGAAAGTCATGCAACGTCAGCCCGAAGAACTACGTCACAATCGCGCAATGGAAACGTGCGGACAGGGACTGTATCTCGCTCCGTACAAATACGGACGGGAACTACATCTCGCTCCGTACAAAGGCGAACGAGGTGTAACAGCAAAAAAAGAAAAAAAGAAAAAAAACGTCAAAGAGACAATAAAAATACCTACGGGTGTAACTACTAACGTACAATTGGATCAGCTGGCGAAGCATATGCACGTACCATACTTCAGAGGCGTTTTCATGCATGACGCATTACTGATTAGCAGCACGCGTCGAAAAGAGAGCGGTATCGTAAATCTGGATGACACGATGGGTCCCGGCACTCATTGAGTAGCGTACGCAAAGAGAAGCGATCGTGTCATATATTTCGATAGTTTCGATAATCTTCGATCGCCCAAGGAACTGGTACGATATTTCGGAGACAGTGTTATGATAGAGTACAATCGAATGTCCTATCAGACGTACGATCAGAGCGTCTGCGGACAGCTGTGTTTGTGGTTTCTCCAAACGGTCGACGCGCATGAATTTATAAAATCTGACAAAATGCCGCGATGTTTCAGTATTCGTTGAACGCTTTTTCCATCATGTCGCTGACGCTTACCTTAAGCGGGAAGAGCAGCGTTCTCGCGGCAAACTACTTTCCAGCCATAGATTTGAACAAATGACTACGAGCTTGGTCTAACAATTTTGGAGACTTATCACACGATACCAAATGTAAACGTTTCGAACAACAAATTTTATTTTGAGAAAGACGACGCAGAAATTACGATTCCCGAGGGGTCATATGAATTGCAAGTCTTAAATGAATTTTTGAAACGTGAGATTTTACGAAAATGTTCGCGACGCGACACGTCCGATGGTAACACCGGTGACACCGCGCACGGCGATGACGAGATTGGGGAATACCCGATAGTGCTCCGCGCAAATTACAACATGATGAGGTGTGAGATTAAATGTGACTACAGAATAAACTTTAACAAGTCCAATAACATTAGATCGCTGCTTGGTTTCTCGTCGAAACGTATTGCAACCGCGAAGGTGACATAAATCGGACATGTCAATCAACATAATGAACGTAAACATTATCCGTATAGAGTGCAACGTAACCGCGAGCGCGTACAGCAACGACAAAAGTGTGCACACGATACATGAATTTTCGCCGAGCATGCCGCCAGGATATAAGATATCAGAAAGGCCGATGCAAATCATTTACTTGCCAGTTATCATACGGAATATTACGGAGCATCACGGAGATAACGATATGCATTGTTGATCAGAACGGACGATTACGATTTCAGAGGAGAAAAGATCACTGTCAGATTGTACGTACGACAGCGACAGCGATAACGCGAGCGCGACATTTGGATGCTCGTGTTGAACGAAGCGAAGCACGCGCAGAGAGACAACGCATTTTTTTATAAAGAAAACATCGATCGATATTTACTCACCGGCTGCATCAAGAAGAGGAAGAAACTCAACGCATTATTTAACTCGAACGTCAAATGTTTACAAGCTTTAGGATTCGCGGTACGCAACTTGTGAGATGACTGACACCCTAAACATCGAAGAGCCAATCTTCGATCGCATACATACAACGAGACTCATACGTACAACCCGTTCGTCAATACAACGTTCGGATACAGCGATGAGATAAGAATACCCATACAGCAACAGGATCTGTATACATTGCCGTACGAAAGCTTTATATGTCGAGGGAAAATTAATGAAGAACAAAGTTGTCGAAGGATCTGATGGTGGTGTTGGGAAATAATTTTGTCGCGTTCATATTCGATGAGATTCGATACGAGCTCGATGCTGTGGAGATTGATCGTAACAGAAATGTGGGCATAACTAGCGCGCTCAAATACTACGTAACGATGTCATCCAAGAGAAGCGTGATTCTAAGGAATGCTGGCTGGGAGGCGCGTACTAACGCGGATGGATGTTTTAACTTTTGTGTACCTTTCTACGCATTGTTGGGATTCTGCGAGTATTACAGATGTGATAATCAACGCTCGTCACGAATTGATCTTAATACGATGTATAACGACAACAATTGCTTTATGGAAAATTCGACGTTGGATCCAGTGACTTATTCAAGATACAATGGCGAATGCCGCATGTGTTATTGAACGAGATAACAAACTATCGATGCTGCGCACTTTGGAGAGCGGACGATACTTGAGCATGGCTTTTCGCTCATGGGATCTGTACGAGTTTCCGCTGTTACAGCGTACAACCAAACATTCGTGGGCCATCATGACCGCCACTCAGCTAGAGAAGCCACGATATGTCATCTTCGCTTTGCAAACAGGCCGAAAGAATGTCATGGTCGAAGACACGAACCGATTCGATGACTGCAATGATCACATGAAACTCTATTTGAACTCAGAATGTTATCCATGCGACGATATGAATTTGGATTTCGACAAAAACAGATGGTCTGTGTTGTACGAAACATACGTGCGTTTCTGCATGGGCTACTACGGATATGAGTATCTCGAGCCAAGTCTCACGTCTTTTCTACGTAACGGTCCATTCGTAATCGTCGATTGTTATCGACAAAACGAATCGGTCAAGAGTGCAATCGTGGACGTGAGATTGGAATTTGAGACTAAAGAGAACGTACCGATGAATACCACCGCGTATTGTCTCGTTATACACTATCGCGTGGTTCAGTACAATCCGTTGACCAATGTTGTACGCAAGATCATCTAAGAGCATCGCTGGTATATGAGATAGAGAAATAATAAAATCTACAATAATACATCGAAATCGACTGCAGTTTTCTTCTCGACAACAGTCATGTTTGTGCCAACGTTCATAGATCTGCAAGGTTTCCTCTTTGAAGGACAGTTTGTCGTAAAAGAGTTTGCTGCTCTCAAAGAACGGACCGTTCTCTCTCATTATATTTTCGCAAGTCCTATACCGTGGCATTTCCTGACAAGTGCCGACAAGTCTCGCGCACGCGTGATACGTCATCACCATAGATTGCAATGGAATAACGGAACGATTCGGTACAGCAAAGCTAAAAGTTTGATTATGAAAGCTGTGCATGATACGAAAGAAGATGACGATGCTGTCATATATATCAATGGACATGAAAAACAAAAATGATCGCGGAACTTGACTTGCTTCTGGACGATGAGCGAGAGCGCATATACATTGAGACTCTGAATGCGGATTACGAAAACGTAGATTCTTTAAATAATCTAGATGCTAATAATTCTATACGATGTGGATATCATTATACTAATTGCGTGTTACAAAATGTATTTAAATTGTTTAATTGGTGAGCAGATAATCTTAAATAAACATATATAACATATATATAAAATATGGTTTCTTTTATTCCTTTTCCCCGCTATTACGTTGATGATTACTTAATATTCCAACGATCCTATACATTTTTTCAATGTTCGATTGACTCATCGATGACAAAGAAATTGTGTTATGATTTAAGCGTGAAACTTTTTATTCACATATTTTTTAAATGGCACTTTACATATTTTTTTATAGCTGATTAGGTTTTTTTTCTTGAAATAAAAATTTTACTTAATTTTAATTTTACCTAATTTTAATTAATTAATAATGACGCAATCCTTTGTTTTCTTTCTACTTATTGTTACTATAACAGTAAATTCGTTTTCGATGTGTACTATCTGCAATTGTACGATTCTTTGTCTTTTTCTTAGCCACTATAACACGCCTGTTCACGAAATATCTCTATAATAGAGTATTGTCGTTCAGCGAGATCATTGGATTTTTTGTCCACTCCATCTTTCAAAAGAGGGGAGGATTAACGTTCTGCCGTGTCAAAATTTACGCAGGTGCGATCAGTCCTCCGTCATTCGTTTGTACGAACGATCCACACGCAATGTACTCCGCCAAAGGAAGCAACGCACTGTACGATGGTGAAACGAAGAAGGAACGTAACACGTAAGTTCGACATTTTATTTTTTTCTTTTTGCAATATTACGCAACTTTATATAAATTATGTACTTAATTTCTGTTTACTTACATAGTATTTCGGTGGAGCCTCGCGCGGTACGCTTACTGAGCAGACGTTACAATCTGGCGGACTTCAAGTTTCTAGAAATTGGAATCAATGTTAGTCCACCGAGCTACGTGGAGATCGCCCTAGGAGATCATCGAGGACAGGAACTGATACTGTCTCTCGAAACATGGGAAGGACTTCATGAGCAGCAATGGAATATCTATAATTTGCTATGAAAAAATTATGAAGACAATTTTATAAGCATCGGATCGTTAATGGTCCGAGTTTGCATGATGAACGATGTTACACTCGTATGTCTTGAATCTTCAAACGTACGCATTAAGATAGTCGAATCGACACTACGCCGTATGTTTAACCTCGCCAAATGTATTGATAACATTCAATCAACTAGACAGACTCGTCGATACGATCGATGAAAAGTATACGCGATTCTCCAACATTGCGTCTATTATAATCCCGAGTACCATACGTGATACGCGATAGCGATATCTTCGATAGGCATCAATTGCGAACTGTTAGGTTTTGTTTTTAGTATGTATGAAAAAAAGACGATGTAACAAAAAATGTGAATAAAAATGTTTTCACGCTTAAAAATATGATTTCAATCAAAACAAATCTATTTCCATCTTAAAATAAAATAATATTCCAGTTATGATAGAATATTATTTATTGGTATAACATCAATAAAAAAAGGATAATATCTCTTTCTTATTGAATTAATTTCATTTTCTATAGTTCATTTTTTATAGTTTCTTATTTTTCACATCACCGTCAAAATTTATTGCTTTCTACATGAAAACTTGGACTTGGCCAAATGAATATGATTCAGTATTTATTAAGAAACCAAGAAAAAAATTAAGAGAGGAGAAGTGTCCATTTACCGACTAATTCATTTTCATTGAATATTTTTCGAGATTATTCGAAATTAACACGTTGCGACACGTACATTTGTTTATTAACACGTTGCGACACGTACATTTATTGCAGCCGGAGTATCGGCGCTTTTTTTCCTTTCTTTTTTTACGTCAGTTTCTACAAAAAATATCTTTTCTAGCAGCTCTTCCTAGACAAAAAAAGACTCCCTCCTCCCTTCCCCCTCAAAAGTACATTCCAAAGGATCATCGACAAAACATTCCTCCTTCCCCGCCTACCAATTATCCCCTCTCCTTTATCCCGCGTCCTCGAGTTACCCCGCACACCCGCACTCCGCTCGGAGTTCCTGTTAAAATCGGCCTAGTATTCCAACTAATGGATTTACACCGATGTAAATCTAGCGATCAACTTTAAAAAATTAAAAAATCATTTGTACCATCGGATTGTACCTCGTATGTACCTGTTTGTACCACTTTTTATTTCGTTTGTACTAACGGGTTAAAAAGTTACGGGGGGGGGGGAATTCGCCAGCGACTATCTTTAAGATATTTGAAAATGATCAACGGCATTCGAAAGAGAATCGTTTGTACCTCCATTGTTTTCGTTTGTACCTCAAAAGGTATCCCTTCCCTCGCGATTCAGAGTCTAGCAGATCTGCTAGCGGAGAAACGACGCGACGGCACAGAGTGGGGAATATAGCAGAACGTCTCATATATACGAAACAATGAAATCGCGCCTTCTGAACTCGCGATTCTTGTGTCGGTACGCCGTCAGAGCCATCTATGCATGCGCCCTTTTACTAGCCAATCTTCATAGCTCATTTGCCGATATTTATTTGTCGATCTAGCAAACTTTTTGACGTTCTAATAATACACGTATCCCAATTCCAATTTTAACGAATTTTGAATTTGCGTAATATAATATACACAAATCTATTAAAAATGCCTCGTCAACTAAAGAAAAATGTTGAAATTTTCGAATCATTAAAAGATTTAAATTTCTTTGATGATCGAAGTCAGATTCTTCGATTATCTGATATTCAATTTGGAAAAATGCTGAGAGTCTTCTAAATAGAGAATTCAGTATGAAATATTTATACTTGTATATATCACAAAATCGAAATAGGATTTTATAACGATTTCGGCAAAAATATAATATTGAAGATATTTTATCCAAATCGACCAATTTAATTAATGAGAGCAACCAGTCAAACGACTCGAGCAACCAGTCAAATTGGTCGATATCTTCACCATGTGCTTTTAAACCGTGGCGCACCATTATATATTTAGATAAGCAAACGTGGCATAAAATATCTGAATGCAGGACAGATCATACCGATAAATGTACCATGTTACGACCTGGATAGACAATTATCTATAATGAATTGTGGAAGCAATTAAAAATACCATGCTCTTACGCTTTTAAATTTGCAAGGATTAATCGTAATCCAGGTGAGATATTTTTAAAAATAAAAGGCAGATGTCCGGAATGCAATGCACATTTTAACGCATATAGTATGCATGAGCCAAATAATGAAGATCCAACAATGAAGATCCATATTTCTACGTATGATACGACAAATATTATACACAAAAAGAAATGATAATTACGAAAGCCTGAAAAAAGCTGTGTCGTTAAAGATTTATGTGGAACATCTACATACAGCTGGCGGAGAGAAAAAGCGAACCAATTAATGATGTTTGGCGATATAGAACCAGCGCATTTATAAAATGAAACCGTATTGCGCAAAGCAAAACAATTAGATAATGATGAAAAATTAGGTCTCGACAAAACGTCCGATCCTGTTGCTTCAATTTTAACATTAAAATATAAATTTGAACTTTCAGGAATTATACGCGAAATAGTTTGGATAAATTTTTTGTTATTTATTTTAGTCCTGAACAATTATTTTTATACCAAAAATTTAATTGCCAAATAGAGAAAATAGGTATATTGAGCATAGATGCAACAGGATTGCTAATTATTATATATTTTATTATAATATATATCAGTATAAAAATATATAAACATTAATATTTTATTACATGAACATTTCAATTTCTTCAAATTTTCTTCAACTTCAAATTTTTTTCAACTAATTAACTAATTTTAGTACTTTTTATTCCACGATTTTTATAAAAATTTATAAATATTAATTGAATAGCAAAGAATATTAATATTATTATTTTACATAAGTGTTTCAACTTGGCTTTCGATTCTCTGTAACTGTTTTTATAATCGTATAATTAATTTAGTATTTATATATACTAGGATAATACAAAGCGCGCGCTTCGCGCGCGCCATTTCTTCTCTGACATCGTATTTTTTATTTTTTTTATATAATTTTATATACATCAAAATATATTTTCTTCTTTACCTAAAAATTTAGAAAAAAGAAATCATGCATATATTTCTTTATATACATAATTTATATACATAATTTTCAACTTGTTTATTATCGCGTTGATTACCAAGATAAACTTTTAATAAATAAAGAATCAGGAGCATAAAAACGAAAATCAATATGTGTCAAAACATTCGTATATAATTAATATATAAAAATAAATACATAAATTAATATAAGAATCTAATAAACAACATTAATAAACGAATTTAATAAACGTCGTTTCGACTTTATATTAAGTCATCCTCAGTGTGATAAAAATTGAAATTGGTCGAAAAACAAAACTTAAAATCATAATAATCCTAACGATACGCGTAAAAAAAAGGGGAAAAAGCTTCGCACATCAATTATCTAACTAAATAATATTCCATAGGTGAAAATTATATAAAAAGAAATTGAGAAACATGGTGTGTTAAAATTGTATAAAGACAAAAGTTACGTTGATATGGCGGAGTCATCGATGGTGAAAAGTCGGAAACACAAATCTTTGCCTCGCGGTCCAATAAGTTGTCGTTGAAATCGATACTGCGTCGGAGCGTATATGTGAGTGTATCGTGCCGAATTTCCAAGTAAAGACACCATGCTTGAACACCATGCGATGTCACAATTAAAAAATCGAACTGGATGTGATTTCGTTTTTTATCAACATCCCAACAGACCTTGCGTTACAAAGCATTAAGAAGAGATGGAATTATATATCTAATCATACCAATATCCCGCAAAATAAATTTCTTCGTGCTGTCTCCCTTATTTTAGATTCAACTTTTTTTACATTCAACAATTCGTTTTACAAACAGATCTTTGGTAGTCCCATAATTCGCCTTTATCACCTATGATTGCGAATATTGTAATGCAAGATCTTGAGGAGGCTGCGATTGCCAAAATTCCTATTGATCTCCCGTTCTACGTCAGATACATTGACGACATTCTATTAGCCTCGCCTCCTAACTTGAGGATATTTTATACAATTTCAATTCGTATCGTGACAGATTACAATTCACTATGGAGATCGGGAATAATGGCCGTATCAGTTTCCTTGACACCTTGCTAATAATTAAAGATGGAAGGATTATTTTCGACTTGTACAAAAAAACCAACCAATTCAGATAGATACCTCAATTTTCACTCTCACCACCCGCTAGCTCACAAAAAAGGTGTTGTTTTCGGAATGGTCGATAGAACACTCTTTTTTTCCCATTTTGAATTCCACACCAAGAATCTGGTAAATTCCATTAATATTCTTCTGAATAACTCTTACCTTGTGCAATTTATTTTCATAACGATAAACAATCGAATTAAACATTTATCACATAGAAAATTGCAGAGTTCAAACGTTGATTCCGGTGCAGATATCATTGACGAAAATTATACTCCTCGCAAAAACCATTTTTCTCATTCCTTACGTCAAAAACGTATCTAAGAAATTTTCAACAATAATCAATAGATTCAATCTTAAACTAGCTTATTCAATAACTAATTTCCTCAGCACATTTATCAAAACAGACAAAGACACACTAGATCCGATGGCATGCCCTGAAGTGATATATGAAATTAGTTGCAAAGATTGCGATGCGACTTATATTGGCCAGACTAAAAGACTACTTAAAACAAGAATTAATGAGCATTTCCGAGATATTAACAAAAGCAACAGTTTTCCTTCGGTCATTTCAATGCATAGAAGAGAATCGCTTCATGAGTTTAATTGAGATAATATTAAAATTTTGGATAAAGAACCGTCCTAGAAAAGAATAGTTTCGGAAATGATTCATATTAAAAAACAATCTCATGGCCTAAATAAGCAAAGTGACACGGATCTTTTATCTAATTGTTATTTCTGTTACGTCCGGCGGATTTCACGATTCTTCTCTCTTTTCGGAACGAATGGGCGAGCTCCTACAGCACAAAAAAATCATCCTGTAAACTAAGATCATTTTTACGAGCTCTAGCTCCGTGGACACCAGTCTGCCGAACACATGAACCTCAGACTGTTGCTCGCTTTTCGAACTAACAAATAAACTATAAAATCCGATTGAATTGCAACTAAACTAAAATAACACTTGAGTTATATGCCGAACGCAAAGAAACCCTTAATGCACTGGCGACGACGGAAAATCATAAATCGTCAGAGTAGGAATCAGTTTTCCCTCATGGGAGGCTGCGTACTCGAATAGCCGCCTTCGTGGCGTCAGTTATTTAATCCGCCAACCACCCATTCGGCCACAAATATTTAGATAATGCCATATGCTAGTAGATATTCTAGATAACGATTCTAACAGGGGCTCCGGGATGCGGGTGTGCGGGGTAACTTGGTGACGCGGGAGTAAAGGAGAGGGGATAACTGGTAGGCACGGGGAAGGAGAAATGCTTTGTCGATGGTCCTTTGGAATGTACTTTTGAGGGGGAAGGGAGGGGGTCTTTTTTTGTCTAGGAAGAGCTGCTAGAAAGATATTTTTTGTAGAAATTAATGTAGGAAAAGAAAAGAAAAAAAAGCGCCAATACTCCGGCTGCAATAAACAAATATACGTGTCGCAACGTGTTAATTTCGAACAATCTCGAAAAATCCGTTATTCGATGAAAATAATGTACCTAAACAAATTGTGATTCGGAAGATTTATAATGATGTCCCAATTTAGAAAAAATAACATTGACGACTGTACGTATCACAGCATGGTAAGAGAAGCGCCGATACTCCGGCTGCAATAAACAAATGTACGTGTCGCAACATGATAATTTCGAACAATCTCGAAAAATCCGTTATTCAATAAAATAATGTATTAGTCGGTAAATGGTTACTTCTCCTTTCTTAATTTTTTTTCTTGTTTTTTTAATAAATACTGAAACGTACTCATTTCTATTTGGCCAAGTCCAAGTACTCACGTAGGAAGCAATAAATTTTGGCGGCGACGTAGAAAATGGGAAACTATGAAAAATGAACTATAGAAAATTAAATGAATTCAGTAAGAAAAGAAAGAGATATTACCCTTTTTTTATTGATATTATATCAATAAATAATATCCTATACCGGAATATTATTTTATTAAGATGGGAAATAGGTTTGTTTTGATTGAAATTATATTTTTAAGCGTGAAAACGTTTTTATTCATTTTTATTACATCTCTCTTTTTCATACTAAAAATTAAAGCTAACAGTTCGCAATCGACGAGTTGATGCTTATCGAAGATATCGCTATTGCGTATCACGTATAGTATCTCCTCGGGATTTATTAATAGACGCAATGTTGGAGAATCGCATATACTTTTCATCGATCGTATCGACGAGTCTGTCTAGTTGATTGAACGTTACATCAATATATTCGGCGAGATTAAACATACGGCGTAGCATCGATTCGACTATCATAATGCGTACGTTTGAAGATTCAAAACGTACGAGTGTAACATCGTTCATCATGTAAACTCGGACTGTTAACGGCCGACGCTTATAAAATTGTCTTTGTAATCATTTCGTAGCAATTTGTAGATATTCCATTGCTGCTCATGGAGTCCTTTTCATATTTCGAGAGACAGTATCAGCTCCTGTCCTCGATGATCTCCACGTAGCTCGGTGGACCGACATTGATTTCAATTTCCAGAAACTTGAAGCCTGTAGCCGTCAGTGTGTAACGTTTGTTCAGTAAGCGTACCGCGCGAGGCTCCATCGAAATGCCGTGTAACAGAAATTAAGTACATAATATTGCGTAATGTTGCAAAAAGAAAAAAAGAAAATGTCGAACTTACGTTCCTTCTTCGTTTCACCATCATACAGTGCGCTGTTTCCTTTGGCGGAGTACATTGCGTGTGGATCGTTCGTACAAACGAATGACGGAGGACTGATCGCACCTGCGTAAATTTTGACACGGCAGAACGTTAATCCTCCCCTCTTTTGAAAGATGGAGTGGACAAAAAATCCAATGATCTCGCTGAACGACAATACTCTATTATAGAGATATTTCGTGAACAGGCGTGTTATAGTGGCTAAGAAAAAGACAAAGAATCGTACAATTGCAGATAGTACACATCGAAAACGAATTTACTGTTATAGTAACAATAAGTAGAAAGAAAACAAAGGATTGCGTCATTATTAATTAATTAAAATTAGGTAAAATTAAAATTAAGTAAAATTTTTATTTCAAGAAAAAAAACCTAATCAGCTATAAAAAAATATGTAAAGTGCCATTTAAAAAATATGTGAATAAAAAGTTTCACGCTTAAATCATAACACAATTTCTTTGTCATCGATGAGTCAATCGAACATTGAAAAAATGTATAGGATCGTTGGAATATTAAGTAATCATCAACGTAATAGCGGGGAAAAGGAATAAAAGAAACCATATTTTATATATATGTTATATATGTTTATTTAAGATTATCTGCTCACCAATTAAACAATTTAAATACATTTTGTAACACGCAATTAGTATAATGATATCCACATCGTATAGAATTATTAGCATCTAGATTATTTAAAGAATCTACGTTTTCGTAATCCGCATTCAGAGTCTCAATGTATATGCGCTCTCGCTCATCGTCCAGAAGCAAGTCAAGTTCCGCGATCATTTTTGTTTTTCATGTCCATTGATATATATGACAGCATCGTCATCTTCTTTCGTATCATGCACAGCTTTCATAATCAAACTTTTAGCTTTGCTGTACCGAATCGTTCCGTTATTCCATTGCAATCTATGGTGATGACGTATCACGCGTGCGCGAGACTTGTCGGCACTTGTCAGGAAATGCCACGGTATAGGACTTGCGAAAATATAATGAGAGAGAACGGTCCGTTCTTTGAGAGCAGCAAACTCTTTTACGACAAACTGTCCTTCAAAGAGGAAACCTTGCAGATCTATGAACGTTGGCACAAACATGACTGTTGTCGAGAAGAAAACTGCAGTCGATTTCGATGTATTATTGTAGATTTTATTATTTCTCTATCTCATATACCAGCGATGCTCTTAGATGATCTTGCGTACAACATTGGTCAACGGATTGTACTGAACCACGCGATAGTGTATAACGAGACAATACGCGGTGGTATTCATCGGTACGTTCTCTTTAGTCTCAAATTCCAATCTCACGTCCACGATTGCACTCTTGACCGATTCGTTTTGTCGATAACAATCGACGATTACGAATGGACCGTTACGTAGAAAAGACGTGAGACTTGGCTCGAGATACTCATATCCGTAGTAGCCCATGCAGAAACGCACGTATGTTTCGTACAACACAGACCATCTGTTTTTGTCGAAATCCAAATTCATATCGTCGCATGGATAACATTCTGAGTTCAAATAGAGTTTCATGTGATCATTGCAGTCATCGAATCGGTTCGTGTCTTCGACCATGACATTCTTTCGGCCTGTTTGCAAAGCGAAGATGACATATCGTGGCTTCTCTAGCTGAGTGGCGGTCATGATGGCCCACGAATGTTTGGTTGTACGCTGTAACAGCGGAAACTCGTACAGATCCCATGAGCGAAAAGCCATGCTCAAGTATCGTCCGCTCTCCAAAGTGCGCAGCATCGATAGTTTGTTATCTCGTTCAATAACACATGCGGCATTCGCCATTGTATCTTGAATAAGTCACTGGATCCAACGTCGAATTTTCCATAAAGCAATTGTTGTCGTTATATATCGTATTAAGATCAATTCGTGACGAGCGTTGATTATCACATCTGTAATACTCGCAGAATCCCAACAATGCGTAGAAAGGTACACAAAAGTTAAAACATCCATCCGCGTTAGTACGCGCCTCCCAGCCAGCATTCCTTAGAATCACGCTTCTCTTGGATGACATCGTTACGTAGTATTTGAGCGCGCTAGTTATGCCCACATTTCTGTTACGATCAATCTCCACAGCATCGAGCTCGTATCGAATCTCATCGAATATGAACGCGACAAAATTATTTCCCAACACCACCATCAGATCCTTCGACAACTTTGTTCTTCATTAATTTTCCCTCGACATATAAAGCTTTCGTACGGCAATGTATACAGATCCTGTTGCTGTATGGGTATTCTTATCTCATCGCTGTATCCGAACGTTGTATTGACGAACGGGTTGTACGTATGAGTCTCGTTGTATGTATGCGATCGAAGATTGGCTCTTCGATGTTTAGGGTGTCAGTCATCTCACAAGTTGCGTACCGCGAATCCTAAAGCTTGTAAACATTTGACGTTCGAGTTAAATAATGCGTTGAGTTTCTTCCTCTTCTTGATGCAGCCGGTGAGTAAATATCGATCGATGTTTTCTTTATAAAAAAATGCGTTGTCTCTCTGCGCGTGCTTCGCTTCGTTCAACACGAGCATCCAAATGTCGCGCTCGCGTTATCGCTGTCGCTGTCGTACGTACAATCTGACAGTGATCTTTTCTCCTCTGAAATCGTAATCGTCCGTTCTGATCAACAATGCATATCGTTACCTCCGTGATGCTCCGTAATATTCCGTATGATAACTGGCAAGTAAATGATTTGCATCGGCCTTTCTGATATCTTATATCCTGGCGGCATGCTCGGCGAAAATTCATGTATCGTGTGCACACTTTTGTCGTTGCTGTACGCGCTCGCGGTTACGTTGCACTCTATACGGATAATGTTTACGTTCATTATGTTGATTGACATGTCCGATTTATGTCACCTTCGCGGTTGCAATACGTTTCGACGAGAAACCAAGCAGCGATCTAATGTTATTGGACTTGTTAAAGTTTATTCTGTAGTCACATTTAATCTCACACCTCATCATGTTGTAATTTGCGCGGAGCACTATCGGGTATTCCCCAATCTCGTCATCGCCGTGCGCGGTGTCACCGGTGTTACCATCGGACGTGTCGCGTCGCGAACATTTCCGTAAAATCTCACGTTTCAAAAATTCATTTAAGACTTGCAATTCATATGACCCCTCGGGAATCGTAATTTCTGCGTCGTCTTTCTCAAAATAAAATTTGTTGTTCGAAACGTTTACATTTGGTATCGTGTGATAAGTCTCCAAAATTGTTAGACCAAGCTCGTAGTCATTTGTTCAAATCTATGGCTGGAAAGTAGTTTGCCGCGAGAACGCTGCTCTTCCCGCTTAAGGTAAGCGTCAGCGACATGATGGAAAAAGCGTTCAACGAATACTGAAACATCGCGGCATTTTGTCAGATTTTATAAATTCATGCGCGTCGACCGTTTGGAGAAACCACAAACACAGCTGTCCGCAGACGCTCTGATCGTACGTCTGATAGGACATTCGATTGTACTCTATCATAACACTGTCTCCGAAATATCGTACCAGTTCCTTGGGCGATCGAAGATTATCGAAACTATCGAAATATATGACACGATCGCTTCTCTTTGCGTACGCTACTCAATGAGTGCCGGGACCCATCGTGTCATCCAGATTTACGATACCGCTCTCTTTTCGACGCGTGCTGCTAATCAGTAATGCGTCATGCATGAAAACGCCTCTGAAGTATGGTACGTGCATATGCTTCGCCAGCTGATCCAATTGTACGTTAGTAGTTACACCCGTAGGTATTTTTATTGTCTCTTTGACGTTTTTTTTCTTTTTTTCTTTTTTTGCTGTTACACCTCGTTCGCCTTTGTACGGAGCGAGATGTAGTTCCCGTCCGTATTTGTACGGAGCGAGATACAGTCCCTGTCCGCACGTTTCCATTGCGCGATTGTGACGTAGTTCTTCGGGCTGACGTTGCATGACTTTCTTGTCGTTTACCGCTTTCGCCACGCTGGCCGCTCCGCCAATCATGGAACCGTGTGCGCCCAACATTGGCAGAATCGGTAATATGCCGCCTCGTTTCGCCGTCGGAAGTATTCGTTTTTTTTGTTGATTTTTTCCTTGTCTTCGCTTTCATACCCATGCCGATTTTGGTCTTGGTCTTCATCGCTGCCCAAACAGCTGTAGCGGCAGCTTTTTCGCCCAAATTCGAATCTCTCGCAATGACGCGTCCTAGGACTTTTTCGGCGAGTATCTTATCCGCCGCGTGTCTATCGGTGAGATCGTTGCTCCGAGAATATGCAATGTCGTGTTCACGGCACGCCGCGTCCGGTGGATTTATGCCCGTTTCACCTCTGGCTAGTCGCGTTTTTAGTCGAGTACCCGGACCGCAAAACTGAAGCCGGGAATATGTAACTCAAAAGGAAGCGCGTTTATCGCTCGATTGAGCAGACTTCCAACGCAGCCTTTGTTCGTTGCTGCTGTCATATATTACAGTCCTTTATCTTCGGTGCGGGACCGTCTATATGCGTGCGTTGCCATGATTGGTTATAATGCTCGACGCAACGACGATAGATTTGAACCTCCAAATCCGCCTTTATATGCTCCGGAAGCTTGTCCCACACATGATCGATATAATCGCCACACATGCGTAACAATATGATCTTCGGTATATATTGCAACTGTTCAGCGCGCAAATCCCAAATATCAAATAGATACGATAGCGCGAGATACATTTTTGCTACTGAGCGAATCGCGGTTTCGCGTGCCTATAAATATGCGTTCAAACGAAGTTTAGATAACACAGTGTGAACATGAAATTCGTGCGGCACCCGCAGACGATACACGTCGTGAACTACGACGAGAAAGCGCAAATGATGGGAGACATCGCGACGAAGCGCAAGCATGGTGAAATACTACCGAGTACTATACGCTCGATTATTTGCAGTCCATCAAATTGCGGTAAAACCAACGTTCTCATAAGTTTGCTCGAGAGTCCGCAAACGGTGTACATTTCGAAAACGTGTACATTTCGAAAACGTGTACATGTTTTCGAAGTCATTGCAACAACCAAAATATCGATATCTCGAAACTTTGTTGGCATCGATCGACGAAATCGGCTATTTTACGTTTTCCAACAACAATGACGTCATTCCACCGAGCGAGGTACCCAATTCGATCTTCGTCTTCGACGATATTGCATGTGAGCATGTAAGCAAAATGTGATGAGAGAGCACTTCTCGATGGGTCGCTACTCAAATGTCGACTGCTTCTATCTCTGTCAGACGTATGCGAAGATACCTAAATATCTGATACGCAACAATGCGAACTTGCTGATTCTATTTAAACAGGATGGTACCAACTTGGAACATGTTTACAACGATCATGTGAATACTGACATGTCGTATGATGAATTCTATGCGTTATGCCGCGATTGTTGGCGGCGCGAGTACGGATTCCTAGTGATAGGCAAAGACAGTCCGCTTGTCAACGGGCGGTACAGAAAAGAATTTAACACGTTCGCGGTACCATAATATGGTTAGTCGATGTCGGTATGTCAATTAGGCAACATGAATAACATCAAAGATCGCGAGAAAATAGCAAAACAGATTGCGAAAACGAGCGATTCGCAAAAAATATCGCGCTTTGAAAACTGGTATATAGATGAAGATGTAGCGTTGGAGAGACGCTTCAAACTCATCGTCGAACCTCTAAAACAAATTGTCGAGGAAACACATCCAATTAAAAAAGTAGCCAATGTTGCAAAGGATATCAGTATTAAGAAAAAAATGAAACGTGAAGACAGCGATGACGATGACGATACTACTATTATTACTATTACTAACAGAGATTCGTATTGGACGGGTGTTGGATGGTTAAAATTATCGCCGCAATCTAAAAAGCGTTACAAAACAATTAAATACCGCGTCAGATTCATTCACATTCGATTTTACATCGATAGAACCATCAAAAGAACTACCGCTATTCGTGCGAAATGAAAAATATTTTTGAAACAAAAGACGTTAGTGAAGCGTCACTCGAAACAATCATCAAACAGAATCTGCAAACACATGGAAGTTGTGAGACGCTTCATGGTCAGCTAGGACTATTGGGACGAAAGTACGTGGGCCTTCTTTTCGGTGACGACATAGATAAAGCGATCGATAATGTGTATGGTCTATTTCGACAAAAGTGATACAATGCTCGGTGACAAAAAGTTTGACGTTGACAAAAATGACTCCATAATCATAGACAATATGAGATACAATGGTATACTAGGATTATACGAATTGATCTTCAAGAGACTTCTCGATGAAGCTATATTTACTGAAGATGACAAACAAACGTATGAAAGTATACTATTAACAATGAATGTTCATAGACGTGGTCACAGCGCCCATAATCTCATCATGGGCAACAAGGGATACAAGTACAGTAGTTAATATCATCGCTCCGCTCGTATCTACATATAAAAGAAGCAGTAAAAAGGGTGCAGGCATGAATAATATACCATCCACCATGAAGTTAACTGATAACAAGATCGATTACGTGTATTGAGACGATCCCAACGAATGGTGGATCGACTCTGATTACTCGACGCTTCGCACCGAGCTGCTGTTACAACGCTCACGACAACGAGATGCTGTCGATCATCGAGGAACTTCGCGAAGCCGGCATTATTATAAATTAATCGCGTATCGACGAAACGAGCCAGTCGATTAACGTCAGTGAGGAAAAAAACAATTTTAAATTGTATTTCTTATTTACTGTTAAACATCATCAAAACATGCGATCCGATGGACATGAAAAAAAGTGTTAGTTCCGAGAGGCACGACTCATTGAGGAATTGCACGCTCCGGCGAGGAGAAATTTTTCGCGAAGACGTGTCATAATTCGGGGATACGACGATCTGTGGCAGGCTGACATCATCGAGATGCGTCCGTACTCGAATTTCAACAGAAGTCATCACTAAATACTCACCGTTATCGATGCGTTCAGCAAGTACGCCTGGGTTGTACCGCTCAAGAGCAAGGTCGGAAGCGATGGTTAACGCTAAGATAATTCGAGAGAGCGGAAGATGCCCGAGAAACTTGCAAACGGATATGAGAAAGGAATTTTACAATGCCGATGTGCAAAAACTCTTGAAAAAAACACAACGTTAATTATTACTCCACGTATACGGTGTTGAAGGCATCGATCGTCGAGCGATTCAATCGCACGCTTAAGAACGACATGTGGAAGATGTTTACGCTCAACGGCACTTATAAGTGGGTCGACGCGCTACCGTCTCGTGTCAGATTACAACGCGCGCAAGCATCGTACTATCGGCATGCTGACGTAACTCCTGCGATCACCAAAAGACTCTTGGATACGGTATACAGCGCGATAAAGATCGCAGGTCCAGCAAAATTCAAAGTAGGCGAATCGGTACGTGTGAGCAAGTACAAGACAGACGAAAAAGGTTACACGCCAAATTAGAGGTGTTTAAGATCGTTACAGTGCAGTGTACTAATCCCGTAACTTATTTGCTCGAGGACTATCGCGGAAAATCGGTCGCGGGCGCGTTCTACGAGCACGAATTGCATCGCGCGACTCATCCGGATGTGTATCTCGTGGAGAAAGTACTACGCAGGAAGGGAAACAAGGTTTACGTCAAGTGGCTGGGATTCGATAGATCGCATAACTCATGGATAAACAAAAGCAGTGTGATTTAATTCATTTTTCTTATTTTTATAATATATTAAAAAAATAAATATACACTGTATACATGTATACAAAGAGTTTTTATTATGTTTTTCTTCCATTACATTTTTTTAAACTATACATGTATGCAACTTACGAGACCACATGTAAAACTACATGTATTATAAACAATATATGTATTAAGCCGAGTATACATTTGTAACGGAGCGCATCCTTCCGCTCCATTCCTCCTCCGGATTTCCCCCGACCGACCATCCGTCGGGGACCGCCGAACATCAGGCGGAGTGGCCGCAGAGAGGCAGCAATGCCTCCTTTTTTAATACTTGTATACGCGAGCTCCGAAAGCGTCGGAGAATACCACGAAAACCGTATGTTCCACCAGGGTACACCCTGGTTGGCCGAGTACACTCGGCATCGCCACTTTCTTCTCCGCACACAGCTGGGGCCCTCCCCGGCTGGCCGAGTTCACTCGGCATTCAGACAGACAGACGAGGGGCGCACCCCCCGTCAGCCGAGCACTCTCGGCAGGGAACGGGCACACCCGTTCTCCGATCTCGACGATCCGCCGATCTCGCGAAATATCCACCCTCGCGACAACACCCGCGACACGCGTGCACGTTTAAATCCACGCCGATTTAAAGGCCCGCGACGAACACGTGCGACACCGCCGCCGCCGCACGCGCCCCGCGCCACCGAACTGCGCGCCGCGATCAGTATCGCGCCGACCGCCCGAGCGATCTCTTATTTTGTATTCACGCGTTATCCGCGCGCCGATCGCCGTCTCGCCCGTCCACGGCCACGAACATTAAACGCGACGATTCGGTGCATTCCATCGCACCACTCTTAGTCAAATAAACATCGTTATTTATTATCATTCTCGCCTAACAATTTAATCACACCTTTCTGTCTCCAACGTCCTCGCTTCTCCTCCTGGTAACCGACTGACCGCTCTCCGCGCGGGAAAGCGAGACAGTTTTACATTAAATAAATCGAAGAGAGAATTAAAGCTAATTCCTCAGCAGGATCTTGGTTGCTATTATAAATTTTATATATAAAATAAATTTGAACAGCTAAATTTTATTGTAAAACTACATATAAAAACTACAAAAAATACATACATCTATACTACATATATAACAGTATCGTATAAAACTACAAGAATACATATGTTCATACATACGTACATAGATATGATACATAGGTACGTACATACATACGTGCATATATGCATACATATAAACTACATATACAAATATATAAAATATATGTACATTGTATAAACATGTATATTACAATGGAATCCGCCAATGTCCTCACGATAACGTCTTCGTCGAGTCCGGTACGATGTATCGTTTGTCATTGTACGGACTCAGAGCGATTTTCGATTCGGACACCGTATATACTTGATGTAGCTTGGATCTTATACACGACTGGCGACGAGTCATTTCGATCTCTTCATTCAAGCACCGTGTGTAATCGTCGAACATTATTGTTCGCGCTATGACGTTATTCTTTACACCTTTCGCCTTTTTAATGTCTTTTCTGCCGTCCACGCTCACCGCGTACATCTTCGCTCTGAGTCCGACGAATTCTATCATTATCGCACCGTTATTCTCATCCTTCATTAGACTAGGTACCTTTTTATTCACGAGAGGCATCCCGTACGCGTTGTCTGGTGGATAATCGCTCGTATCGAATCTAGCGATATCGCGTTTCATCGTCTCATACACATCATCACATTCGATATACATGTGATATACAAAACTGTCGGTGTATATGATCTTACATTTCTTGCGATACAGCGGTGACATGTATTCGTGATGAAATTCGTACAAGCAGATTTTCGATATGTCGAGTATACACATACCCATGTAAATTGGTTTGTTGAATTTCACTTCGAGTTTACGCAGTTCGACGGCGATTAAGTTTTTCGCAAAGACGCTACGGCTGTAGAAATTTGGTTTCGCGATCATTGCTTCCGCGTCATACCGTCCATCCCATTTGGTCAAAAGTTTAACATCGACGTGATTGCGCACATTTTTCATTGTTTTACCGAATACAGCGTTGTTCATTAATTTGTACAAATTTTTTTCGAAATTGTTTTTTGCGCGTTCTAAAGTGTGTATTGAGTTCGATGTAACCGCGGAGCCAGGTGGATTGAGCAAATTGTAGTACGCGATCTTTGCGATCGTATCTTTGCGATACGAAAACCATGGCGTGTACATTGCTGCAGGTTGCGATAATGGATGATGTACTGCTTCTTATCGTATAACGTCGCGAAAGTTTATTCTGCCAGGTGGTTTATTGCGCGTCGGACAGAAAGGTAGGTCAGTGTGTCGCTCGTGCAAATGATGCGGATACTCGAGATCGATCTTGAGAATATAATCCGTAGGCGAATCCGGAGCGATCGCGCTCGCGTCAAAATTCTCAACGTCTTCAACCCATCGAAATTCAGCATAGGGCAGCGGACACATCGCCCATCCATACATATTGTTCACGTCGTAATACATCAAATACGACGACAATTTCGACGGGTCGTACGAACGCATGTACTTGTTATTGGCCTGCGCGTATCTGCCGGAACATTGACTGAGACCGCCGCGTTCGATAAACATAACCATATCGGTGAGCAACTCAAATTTTACACGCGTATGTTTCAGCATGGCGTCCCACGTGAAACCTGGCAATGTGTAGTAATGAGCGGGATCGAGTCCATAACTCGCGACGCAATTTTCGTGGAAATTTTCAAAAACATCGGTCAATAACAAAACATCGGTCTTGAGATATAGATCGTAGTATTCGCCGAGCGTTCGGATGGAGAACCGCTGCCAGACGTTCGCGGCGTGCGCGTAATCATTCTCCGACACCGTATCACCGGTCAACGAGCTATAGAATGATTCGCGCGATGGTAAACGCGTGTCCTGCAACTTGTTCGCGCGATCCACGTATTCGTAGGGAAAGACACCTTTACGCGTCAACAAGTCAAAATCTTCGTTTGATACTGTGGAAAATTCGGAATGTAAAATTTTCAATTTTTCTTTCGTTAGAAAAGATGCCAATTTATCGAGACTGGTATTTAAAAATTTGTACGAATCTATGAACCACAGGCGTAATTTCGTGAATCTGATCTCTCGATGATATCTTGAACATGTTTTGTAAACGAAATATATTTTTCTTTTGTTATCGGCAGCACGTCGATCCTGCCTTCGAACGCCGTAGCTATTTCCGTGATGATAAAATGCGCGTCATAACTGGATAAGTTGTGAAATACTATGGGAATGCAATATGAATCTTTATAATTTAGATTACAATTTGAGTGCGCGGGACCACGGTAACGACCGGTAAGATGGCAATGATTGCGTACCTGCGTGTCGTCCGACGCAAATGGTTTTTCACAAATATGACAACGCGTCGCGCTACGATATGCCTCCCACTGCTCTCTCGACAACGTTTCCATAGGGACATTCGCGGATAACAGAATTTTTACTTGATGCGCCAAATCTTCGAATTATCGAACGAACCACGCAACGCAGTTTTCGCCACGACGAAATCGATATACCGATAACGCGTTGTCGTATGAGCATCGCACGTAGTATCCGATAAATATCTCGTGCTGCTGATAAGTGTACGATGCGTCTTCCTTCTCTGCCGGTTCCGTTCGCCGTAGTACGCACTCCAAGTCCGCGTAAATAATGAATGGAAGTCGTTCTTTATTCGTGTGGTTCTTGAATTCGAGCCACTTGTCGTCCTCGCTCGGCAGTCGAATGGCGCAATTGTTTATTTTTTCGCAGTCCGTTGTATGTGACTACAATTTTTCAGACGAACTGAAGTAATGTAGACATCTGCAAACGGAAAATATGATTTTTTAATAAACAATTTTATAAGAGAAATAATAAAATTTGTTAAAATACATACCGGTCGCAAAAGTATTTCTTGTGTTCTTTTTTACTTAGTTGCGAGCTCACAAGACGAGACAGATCTTTGATGTACGCGAAGTGTCTCGCGTTGTCATCGCACGGATCCTGCACGTACAATAGATTTGCGTGTTTCTCCATCTTCTTATCTGTTAACCATATCGGGAGAATCTCCTTTCCTCCCTCGAAGCCGTAAACGTTGATTGAGATGTCATTGATTCGTTCAAACTTCTTTATTTGATTTAACGTCATCGGAAATGTCTTGGAGATTTAACACTGTCGTATAATGCGGGTACGACAATTCCCGATCTGTATGCCTTTCGACCGGATGCAGAGTCGCGACCACGCGAAACACGTATTGTCCTTGGACGTACGTTGATCATCGCTCGCTTTAACATAATTTCCCGCAGCAATTCGATGTAACATCCCACATGCATTGGATTATATTTGTTCACGTTTACAGTCAAATTTAGAATTCGCGACAACGCCCATCCACTGTTGCGTTCTTGAAATTCTTCGATTGACGCCAATGTGGGTTCGATAACGTACTGCTCGTATCACTCGTTCAAATTTGACACTCGAAAGGATTCACTATTTTTAGTGTTTATATTTTTGTTCGCGCGTTTATCACCCGTCACAAACTCATCGTTAAATGCAGTGTTCACTTTCACACTATCGTGTCTTTGTACAATGTCTCGCACTCGCTCGAGCACTACATTACCAGCGTCTTCTAAAAATCGCGGCTCGATATAGTCTACATTGATCACCGCACCAGTCAATATACGGCTTTCAAATGCCGTATCGATTTCTCGTCAAACGAGAGATCCAGTGTCTCTACTCGCGTACTCACCACCAACGTACACGAAACGTCTTTCTAATTGTACTTTTGCACGCGAGTCGCGCGATCCTCGCCATCACAGATTGTCTATTTGCAACGGTGAGTCGAGGACGTTTAACACGGCTAAGTTCCTCGAGTTGTTCGACGCACTTGTCACATCGTTACAACCACGCGAAACACTCCACCAAGGTAGCGACTTGGTTGCTCCAGCAGCTCGCGTTCCACTCGCTCTAGGTGTTCCATATTGCGAAATCTTGATTCTTTTAAATTGTTGTACTGTCTCATCAAAACAATTTTACATTTTTTTACTTTCTTTTTTTCTTTTTTTCTTTTCTCTATAGCTGCTTTAACTCGAAGCCAGTATATAAAGCGTTGTATTTTCAATATGTCCGGAGATTGATGGAAATAGAACAACCATATATGATTATCCTCGCTTCTTGGAATTATCTCTGCTATTTTTTGCCGCGAGAGGGGTAGTAATATATTGTATGCGTGTCCTCTATAATGATAATATATGCACGCCTCCAGAATTATTTCCGCTCTCTCAGAAGGAGCAGAGAGTCGAATTGTAGCGTCCCTTAACTCTTGGACGAGGAATCGGGAAATGGGGAGTTGGGATATAGTGTCTCTTTATAAAATACACCGCCACGTTTACTGGTAGATGAGAGATTGAGTCCCATAACGGAGAACTTGTTAATTCTTCCAATGACCTTTCCATATTGTTTTTTTTTTATCACATCACACTCTTCCACGGAACACTTGCATATGACTCGTTCACAATGTTGTCTTTTTTCAATTTGTGCAAATTGGGCACATGTTGCATGGCATTATCACACAGATGGACTGTTGGCAATTGAAGCAAAATCGGCTGTTTAGCGCATTGAGAGTATCTATCTCGTGCTTCTTAACATACAATACTCCAATGTTAATGTCTGCCAGACGAACCATGCATTCGGCACATAGAGTTAGTGCACCACCTGTTGAATAATAAAATTGTATTGAACAATACTTTTTTTATTATTATTCAACGCAAGGAGTTCCGAACGGGTAACAATTTTTTCTGCGTAATTCGTAAGATCACTTTGATCATTTACGTAATTGCTATCAGACAATGCGTGCTTTTCGTCTTCAATATCAATGTCAATATTGTCAATATTGTCAATCTCCATTTCTTCTTCATTTCCAAACACTTCGTCCACTATATTCACAAAGTCTTCCTCATCCATATTAAACACATTTTCTATATTTAACACATTATCCGTTTTTACCGTCAACTATTTTTTTCTCTCACATTAGACTTCCATCTACTGTGATCCTGCACACCCCATGACCCATTATGTATCATCGACAATTTCTTTGTCCCTTTGTTGGAGCATCATCATAGGTCTCCCCGATTTGTTTATAGCAGCCGGAGTATCGGCGCTTCTCTTGACACGCCGCGACATGTACATCGATTTCTACGAAGAGCTATCTTTTCGCGGGCTCTTCCTAGAAAAAAATTTGAACGTCATCGCGCTCCTTTGCGAACATGTCGCTACATGTTTGATTGCAACAATGAAATTCCTAGAAAAAAAGGGGATGGAGAGGAAGGAGGGGGAGGGGAGATTAACGATTTGCCATGTCAAAAATTTACGCGATCAGTCCTCCATCGAACGATCTGCACGACAAAAAAGATACTCCGCTCCTCCATCATTCGAACAACACGCAATGTATTCCGCCAAAGGAAGTAGCGCACCGTACATAGCGAAAAACGAAAGAAGGAACGTAACGCGTAAGTTTCAACTGTATTTTTTTTATTTTTTTCTTTTTTTTCCAATATTGTGCAATATTATATATTTTAATTTCCACAGTATTTCGGTGGAGCGTCGCGCGGTGCGCTTACTGAGCAGACGTTACACTCTGACAATCACGGGTTACAAATTTCTGGAAATTGGAATCAACGTTGGTCCACCGAGTTACGTGGAGATCGCTCTGGGAGATCATCGGGGACAGAAATTGATACTGTCTCTCGAAACGTGGAAGGGACTCTACGAGCAGCGATGGAATATCTACAAATTGCTGCGAAACGATTACAAAGATAATTTTATAAGCGTCGGACCGTTAATCATCAGAGTTTACCAGATGAACGACGTTACACTCGTATGTCTTGAATCTTTGAACGTACGCATAACGATGATCAAATCGACCCTGCGCCATATGTTTGATCTGGACGAATGTATCGATGTGACGTTCGATCGACTCGTCAGATTCGTCGATACGATCGATACCAAGTATATGCGATTCTCCAACATCGCGTCTGTTGTAACAGATCCCGAGAAAGTGCCGAACGCGATACGCGATTGCGATACCTTCGATAGACGTCAACTCGTCGATTGCGAGCTGTTAGCTTTAGTTTTTAGTATATAAGAAAAATGTGAATAAAAAAAATTTCACACTTAAATGTATTCAATTTGTTTAAAAATATAAACATATATAATATGCAAAAAACATGTTCTTTCATTTCTTTCATTTCTTTCTTCCCCACCATAAAATAATTAGAAAAATAACATTCGTCATAAGAGAGAGAGAACCGCAACAGAAGAGATAATAAGTATACGAGAGAGATATTTATTTTTTATTCGGCGGGCGCGGCGGTGGCGGCGGGCGCGGCGGTAGCGGCGGCGGTGTCGGCGCCCCCCCCTGACGTCATGTCACGCGCCCTGTCCACGCGCAATTTTTTTATATCATCTTCGCCGCCCGTTTTGTTTATATCGCCTTGCTATCTTATCCTATTTGTTTATCTCACCTCGTTTCGTCTTTCTTCACTCCCCCTCCCCTCGTGACGTCATGTCCTTCGAGTCGCAATTTTCTATTTGTTTATCTATATTGTAATGATACGTCCCTGCGCGTTTGGTATTCTTCCACGGTACGTACGCAGGGACGTGCGCTCGGTTGTTGCTCGTCGGATGCCGGGTTCGGGAGAAGCGTTGCGCCGGGTTTTAATTACTTTACAATAATTTGTGACGTCTCTCGCTGCGCGGTCGTTCGTTATCGTTTTTCCGCCGATCGCGATTCTCGTAACGCGATTCGATTGCGGATATGACGGAAGCCGGGGATCATATCGGTAACGCGTTGCCAGGCAACCGGGTCCACGCGTGTGCGTTGCTAGGCAACCGTCGACGCTGGCCGTGACACGTGGGGCGGATATCGCGGGAAAGTCCGAGAACGCTCCGATTTTCGGGATGAGATGGAGCGACAATACTGAGAACACTCGGTATTGTCGTGAGAAGAAAAATCCGAGGACACTCCGATTTTTCCCGAGAAGGGAGGAACAAGAATATAGAGAATGTTCGGTATTCTTGTGGAGCGAAAAATCTGAGAACACTCCGATTTCCCGAGAAGGAATAGAACAAGAATACGGAGAACGCTCGGTATTCTTTGAGAGAATCTTCTCTCGCTGTTCTGGTCGGAACGATTGTTTGTAACGGACAGGTTGGAGGAGCGGATAGGACTGTGTCTTTTTCAAAATTCGTCGGATATTTATACCTGTCTCCGCGCCACGTGTCAACTTTAGTTGGTTAAGAGTTTGTTAAGTAAAATAGCTGATCACGTCGTCGATGCGTGACAGCTCGCCGGCGCGCGTGTGTCGGTCGGTCGCGGTCGGGAGTGTTCGGGCGGCCCCGGATGGTGCAGGCCGCATTAGCGCGCGCTAGCAACGGAGCATCTTTCGGATGCTCCGTTACAATGTATTTATCTTCTTGTTTATCTATTTGTTTATCTACTTTTTTATTCACTTGTTTATATCCCCTTCACCGAATCCTACTATCTTATCTCCTCTCCCACGGCTCAGTTCAAAGGATCGCCGCCTCTGACTTTCTCCTCCCCTCTTCCCCGCGCCCTCCGTTCTCTCCCGCACATTCTCCTCGGAGGACCTGGGTTAGAACCGGCCTAGTATACTAACTAAAATGCATTGATGACTTTATTGCTTCGAAGCCGGTGAGCTTCTATCGTCAAGGAATTCGTAAACTACCCGAAAGATGGTAAAAAGTCGTTGATGCAAACAGGGAATATTTCGCTGATTAATATTTTTTTGTTTATTTTTGAATAAAGATAGAATTTTACAAAAAAAAAGCTCAGAACTTTTTTGTACACCTAATAATATATGCATTCTTCTTAACTTTATCCATTGCTGTTCAATTAATCCTAATTAATTAATTTTAGCATTTTTTCCCCACTACAGTTAGATAAAGCTAATTATTTTATATTATACAAATATGAATATATGATCTAAATTGAAGTTTTCATGTAATAAAATAGTAATTTATATACATATTTCTATACTCATCTAAAGCTATATTTTAACTTCACTCTTAATTTATAAGATTTTATTCACTCATACATATCAGGTCCTTTAGAATATTGTTTATGTCTTTTAAACATTGTTTTCTTGTACACATATATTAGATCCTTTTAAGGTATTATTTAACATTTCTTTTGAACATTGATACTTTTTATGTAACTTTCATTTAAACTTGCAATAGGAAGAAATATCTTTTTTTCATAAAAGTTTATCAATTCATTATATAATTATGTAACATTACACAATTATGTAAAATTATAAAACAGCATGATTCCTCTAGTAACTAGAGGAGATTCAACGTTTTATTTATTTATAAAAATAAAAATAATTTAGCAAATAGATATCTAAATGACAATTTGGGACGAAAAGTATACGAATGATATGTTTCTCATACGGCGATGCTCCTAAGGCACAGCCGTTCGGCGGTTGGCCGCTGAGACTCGAGTGGTGGTGAGAGAACTGTAGGCGTCACCTTCGAAATCGGTTCGAAATGTGCAACTACCAGGTGTATGCATAAGTTTTTTCCGGTTTTTTAGTAAAAAAAGACACGTAATTTTCAAGAGAAATTAATTTTTTTTTTATTCAAAATATTGGCCATCGGCTTCTACACATTTCGCCCATCTTTCAGGTAATTTATGAATACCATGCCAGAAAAACTGCTTGTCTTTTGCGGCAAACCATTCGTCGAGCCATTTTCTAACTTCCTCGAAATTGCTGAAATGCTGCTCTGCGAGCGCGTGCCCCATTGATGCGAAGAGGTGATAGTCAGATGGCGCCAGGTCTGGGAAGTACGGCGGGTGCGGAAGGATGTCCCATCCAAGCGATTTCAAGGTGTCTTTCACTGGTTTTGCTGTGTAAGACGGCGCATTGTCGTGTAACAAAATCACTTTGCCATGTCTTCTGGCCCATTCCGGTCGTCTTTCAATTAATGCGTGGTTTAAATTAATCATTTGTTGGCGATAGCGTTGTGTATTAACGGTTTCGCCGGTTTCAAGAGTTCATAATACACAATACCGCTCTGATCCCACCAGAGCATGGTCTTCTTGCCGAAGCGATTTGGCCTTGGTGTTGATGGACTGGCTTCGCCAGGTGAAAGCCACGATTTTTTCCGCTTCGGGTTTTCAAAATAAATCCATTTTTCGTTACCCGTCACAATTCGATACAAAAATGATTTCCTTTCGTGGTGTTGAAGCAGCATTTCACAAGTGACTTTGCGATTTTCCATTTGACGTTCATTCAAATCGTGTGGGACCCATTTACCAAGTTTATTGATCTTTCCCATTTGCTCGTAAACGTCTGCTGATTGTTTCTTGTGATACATGTAATGCTTCTGCTAATTGCCGTTGAGTTTGAGTTGGGTCATCATCCAATAACTCCTGCAATTGCTCGTCTTCGCATTTTTGTGGTCTACCAGAGCGCTCACTGTCTTTCACATTGAAATCATCACTTTTAAATTGTCGAAACCATGTCTCACATGTTCTAATCGATGGAGCGTGTTCACCATATGTTTCTACCAGCAAACGATGACTTTCAACAGCCTTTTTCTTTTGATTAAATAAAAAAAGCAATGCGTGCCGCAAATGTTCTTTTTCAGGCACAAAACTCGACATGATCACTGAACGATAAAACAAAGACGTTAGTTTTTGGCGGACTCAACTTGTGTGTGTTTGTAGTTTTAAATGTCAGACGAACAAAATGATGTATGTGTCAAATTAATACGCTGCGTACTTTTCGCTGGCGACATCTCTTAGTTAAACCGGAAAAAATTTATGCATACACCTGATAATTCCGAGCGCTGATGTAAAATGATAATGTTAATAACATTTCAACTTGGCTTCCTATTCTTTTAAACTTTAATCTTTGTCAATTCAATTAATAATTAATTAATTTTAGGATTTTTTCCTAACCATAATTAGACAAAGCTAGTTATTTTATATTATATAGATATGTATATAAATATGAATCTAGATAACATCAAATTGAAATGTTCATATAACAAAATAGTAACATTTATATGTATTTTTATACTTATCTAAAGCTATATTTTAAGAGATGTTTTTATACTCATCTAATTTTAAGAAATATAAACGATACTTTAAAACAGAGGTCGATAAAACGCTGAAATTGGGCACGAGCGCCCGCGGGCGCCTGCGAGTGCCCGCCTGTTGTGCACATCTCAGGAGCGTATCTAATTTTTTGTATCTTGGGATACAGTTTCGCATTTCATATTTACAAAAATAGCGTTGCATGTATATATGAAATGGTGTAGTCTTAAATTATTAGTACTCGAATCTTTGTAATATCATAAAATTTTTTTATAACAGTTTAGTTAAACCGTTGAAATATGCAAAAATATGTTGTAATATATAGGACTTAAAATGCATAAGTTCTTATAAATTGAACTTACATTTAGTTAATTTTTTTATTAGTCGAATAAAGAAATGTGCCCTAACATTTTGCTTGTCCTAATAATAAGCATTCATTATAGGAAAATTTTAATTAAAATGCTTCTCTCTATTTTTAAATATTGTAAATTGTCAAAATTTGTGCTTTAGTATATAATTTATTAAAAATTGTGTAATATAATTATTACATTTAAATGTGTTTAACGATTTAAATATGTTTAACGAAAATTTAAATATAACAAAGAAATAAAACAATAATATAAACAATAACAATGTATTAAAATATAAATTTATAATACAATCATTAAAAAAAAATTATGAATACATATATCACGAATTTAACAGAAATTAGCGCTTTAAAATTATATTTTTAAATCCAGAAGACTAGTTCTTTTTCCGCGAAGAAAACACTTCCAACAGTTTCAAAATAAACATCTGCTAAACATCAATCTGTTAAACACTTAAAATAAAAGAAAAAGTAACAGTAACTAAGCAATGGTATAATTAAATTTTACTCTTGTTTCGAACAGTCACAGACACATTGCGATCTTATTAATTTAACGTAATTTAACGTTTGTGATGGATAATCAAAGTAATAATAATAAATATAATGAATATAGTATAATGAGTATGCATAATGAGTATATTTGGTTCTACATATTCATATGAACAATTATTTTCTATTATGAAATTAAATAATCGCGATTACACGAGCAGTTAATAGATTCATATTTGAATGCAATAATTCGTTTAAGTTGTGCAAAAATAATAACACTTGATATATCGTATATAATATCGAAAAATTATGAAATCTAACTATGAAAACTATCAAATACTAATTAAATGTTATAAAAATTATTTATTTAATATTGTTGTAAGAAATGTTTATTTAAAATATAGACAGTTAATATTTTATGCTAATTCTGGGTCTGAATTTGTGCGATACAATATCTTTTGACTCCTTGAACAACACGTTCAACGAACAGACGTTCCTACTATCCCCTCTCCTTCCTTTATTGAGCTTAGCGGCCTAACGCTAACCCTAGCGCGCTCAACTGTTGCCCGCGAGCAGTGCCTACTTGCCGATCCTGCTCTAAAAGGACCTGATATGTATGGAATAAAATCTTCTAAATTAAGGGCGAAATTAAAATATGGCTTTAGATGAGTATAAAAATATTAATGTTACTATTTTATTATATGTGTAACGGTCCCTCCGCTCCATTCTTCCTCCGACTTTCCCCCAACCGATCACCGACCGACCGTCGGGGACCGCCGACCATCAGGCGGAGTGCGGCAGTGGTCGCAAGAGGCATTTATGCCTCCTTTTTTAATCTTCTTGAATTTGCGAACTCCGAAGCGTCGGAACATAACAAAGGAATACCGGGTAAACACGACTGTGTTCGTGGTATTTCCCCCGCGCCGCACCACACCATGCGCCATACCAGCGAGCGCTAATGCGCCCCGCACCGTATCGATACCGCGCCAAGCAAACAAGCGAGCGTCCCGCACCGCGCCACGACCACGTCTACAAACGCGTAACCAACCGCGTCGCACCGTTACCTTACTACCAAACTTCTTTTCCTATTCTTCCACATTCTCGCTCCGATTCCTTCTCATCTCAAAAAATCAATTATCCCAAAATCCGATCCTTTTTCTCCGCTCCTATGGAGAAGGATGCTACCTCCGAGATCGACCAATCCGACCGTTCCGACCGAAAAATACCGAGGTCGATGTCGGGTATAAAAAGACATTGCTCTCCACAGAAAATCATCTTGTTCCGCGCTCGCGCTCGTCTCCTTCTGAGAGCACGTCTCGAGGAAAGCGAGTATCCGAACCGAGTCTAGTGAAAAGCCTGAGTTCTGTTGGGGCCCTTCCCAATGTGCTAAGTTCGCTTGGCCTGGCCGAAAACACATCCGCAACCTCTCACGGCAAACCGTGCTGGGGTCTCCCCAGCGCATCGAGTCCGCTCGATCCGACTCCGCCGTCTCCGAATTCCACCGCCGTGTATCGGGGTTCCCCCCGATACTATTGACCGATTCCGAGCACCGGGGTACACCCCGGTCGGCCGAGCTCACTCGGCACCGACACCTCCATCTTCCGTCACAGCTGGGGCTCTCCCCGGCTGGCCGAGTTCACTCGGCACTCTTGAGACAGATGAGGAGCACACCCCCGTCAGCCGAGCACTCGGCAGGGAACGGGCCCATTCGTTCTCTGACCTGAACGATCAGAACACTTTCACGGAAATTTCACTCTCGCGACAACGCGCTTCTAACACGCATACGCGCTTTAAGTCGCCAGAGAATTTAGAGATCCGTGAAACACGTGCGACACCGCCGCCGCCGCGTGTGCCCCGCATCACCGAATTCCGCGCAGTGATACCAGTATCGCGTCGACCGCCGAAGCGATACCTCATCCGCGTAAAAACCGTAAACACGCGCCGATCGTCGTCTCGCCTGTTCACGACCAATTTTATTCGCGAATATTTGTACATTCCATCGCACTACATATTGTTATTCTTTTTATTTGAATAAACTGCTGTTAGGCTGAAATATAATTTCGTCTAACAGCTGACTCGAATTTATAAACCAAATTTCTGTCTCCAATGTCCTCGCTTCCCCCATCTCGCAACCAACTGACCGCTATCCGCGCGGGAAAGCGAGACCGTTTTATATGAATATTTCAATTTGATCTAGATTCATATTCATATATATATCTATATAATATAAAATAATTAGCTTTGTCTAACCATGGTTGGAAAAAATCCTAAAATTAATTAAGGATCTCTTCACTTTTAATTGATAAGATTTCATTCATCCATACATATCAGGTCTTTTTACAGTATCGTTTATGTCTTTTAAAAATTGTTTTCTTGTATACACATATTAGATCCTTTTAAGATATTATTTATATATCTCTTTTGAACATTGATGCTTTTTATGTAATTTTTATTTAAATCTGCAATAGGAAGAAACATTACAATAAATAAATATTTTTTTTTCATAAAAGGAAATAAAATAATCACACAACTTACAGAAACAGAAAGAATCGAAAGTCAAATTGAAATATTTATGTAATTATGTAAAATGTTTCAATTTGACTTTCGATTCTTTCTAATCTTCTTCTGAACTTTATTCTTTGTCGTTCAATTAATAATTAAATAATTTTAGCATTTTTTCCCAACCATACTTAGATAAAATTAATTATTTTATATTATATAGATATGTATATAAATATCTATATCTATATCTAGATAACATTAACTTGAAACATTCATATAATAAAATGATAACATTTATATATATTTTTATACCTAAAGCCATATTTTAATTTCACTGTTAATTTAAAATATTTCATACATATCAGATCTTTTTAGGATATTGTTTATTAAACATTAATAACATTAATGTAACTTTTATTTATGTCTCTTGATAATTTTGTTGTTGATAATTTTCATGTAATTTAATAATATAACTTTTATTTTTTTTTTGTTTTAATCTAATTAAGAAGAAACATTGAAATAAATAAATATCTTTTTTTCATAAAAAGAAATAAAAGAATTATAAAATTTTTTCAACTTGGCTTCCTATTTGTCTAAACATTAATCTTTGCCATTCAATTAATTGTTTCTAAATTTTTATAAAAATCGTGATTAGTTAAATAAGAATCAGAAGTTGAATTGAAATGTTCATGTAAAAATAAAATGATAACGTTTATATATTTTTATACTCATCTAAATCCATAATTTTATTAATCCCCTGGTTAATTTAAAATTTTATTTATACACACATATCAAATCCAGATTTAGGATATTATTTATGTCTCTTTTGACAATTGATAATTTTCATGTAACATATCTCTCCTAAGTATCTGATAAATCTTACATAAACCTGTAAGAGAAAAAGATGTTAAAATATTTAAACTGATAATCCTGAAAAAAATGATGTAATTTTGGTACAAGTACAATATGTTTTTTTATACTTTTATTAATAGTTTCATTGAAAAGATAATTCATTTTTATTAATGATACTATTTAAAATATGTGTTACGTCCGAGATTCTGGAAGAAAGGTAATACCTTCCGTCAGGAGGAGGAGAACTCGGGTGGACGCACGGAACCTTTTCTGTGCTCACAGACCGACGTCGTGAGGTCGATCCGCGAGCGGAATGCGCGTTAAGAGGACAGGAATCGGGTCAGCGTCGGTGACGTTATAACCCTTACCTGCGCCAGCGCTATCGGTGATTCGTTTTTTGGTCAGAGAACCGAATCTCTTTTACTAGGGATGGACTTCGTGCGATCCTCAGGGAACCTCGCACCTTATCTCGCTTCTCATAGTGTTCTCATTGGCTCGAATGATCAGAGACCGCGCGCCCCTCTCGCCATCATCGCTCTCGTCATCGTCGCTCGTCCTCTTGCTTTCGTCGATCTTTCGCTTTTTAGAGATAGCGGCGTTCAGATATCTGTCTATCGCGCTCAATTCGTATGAACCCTCGGGAATCACGATCGTTTTGTTGTCATAATAGAACTTATTATTCGTGGAATCGACGTCCGGTATAGTGTTATACGTCTCGAAATTCGTGAGACTTAATTCGTAATCGTCGTCGCTCAGATCTAAAGCGGGAAAATAGCACGCCGTGAGAACGCTACTCTTACCGGTGAACGAAAGGCTCAGTGACATCGCGACCGATTCTCGAAAGAAATCGCAGGCCACAATTGACCGCAAATGCTCTGATCGTACGTCTGATACGATCCGCGATTGTACGTTATATTTACACCGAGATATCTCTCGAGTTCCCTCGGCGGTCGAAGATTGCCGAAACCGTCAAAGTAAATCGCGTCGTTTCCCCTCTTCGCATAGGCGATCCAGTGAGTACTCGAGCCCATCGAGTCGTCGAGATTCACAATGCCGCTCTCGTTACGTCGCGCCTTCGATAATAATGCGTCACGCATAAACACTTCTCTGAAGAAGGGTACTCGTAGACGACGCGCCGAGCGGTTCAGCTGTTCGTTCGTCGTAATGCCGGAGAGCGGTAATTCGAGCGATCCTAACGTTTCCTTCCATGATTTTTTTTTTCGTTCTTCTCGTCACACCGCTGCAACGTTTGTAAGGCGCTAGATGCAATCCGTGACCCTCCATCGCTCGATTGTGACGTTGCAACTCCTCCAGTTGACGCCGTGCGGTTTTACTGGCGCCTTCACAGCCTTCGCGACACCCGCATCACCGATCAAAGAACCGAGCGCGCCTAATATCAGAAAAATGGATAACAAGCCTCCGCGTTTCGCCATTGGAAGTATCCTCCTTCTCGTTGTCGTCTTTCTCTTCTTCTTTCTCAAACCCATGCCTAGCTTTGTCTTTGCTTTCATAGCAGCCCATACAGCGGTCGCGGCGGCTCTCTCGCCGGGTGGAATCTCCGGCCGTTCGCGCGCCTTCTCGGCGAGAGCTCGGTCGGCGTCGTGGCGATTGGCGAGTTTCTTATTTCGCGAATAAAAGATGTCGTGCTCGCGGCACGCCGCGTCCAACGGGTTTATGCCTCGATCGCCGCGCGCCAATCGCTTTGCGAGATGGGTGCTGGGCCCGCAAAATTGATACCCTGGAAATATGTAGTTCGAAGGAAAGTGCGTTTATCGCCGTATCGAGTATGTGAGAATAGAGTCGATCCTACGGTTACCGGAACGATAAATTCTCTGGTCTCTCGAGTAGCGCAGTTGAAAGGTGCGAGATTCGCTTTGAGATGACGTTTTAGTTACTTGGGTGCAGGATACGACGGTTCGAAGGGATTCGAGTGCGAGTCGATTTCGATATGCACGCGTGTTTAAAGGTCAACACCGTGTTTCATGAGGAATTCGTCGCGAATAATAAGAGTGCTGTTAAGAGCATTCGCACGAGGAATTGTCAGCTATTCGGTATGTCCGATCTACGAGAATGGTACGACGGAGATGTTATGAATGTTGTTCTGACGTCGCTGGAGGAATTTCAGGAACGCGATAGCGGTTGGGCGTTACTTCGGATATTAAATTTAATGATCAATGTAAAATAAGTGTAATCTTATGCACGCTGGATGTTGGATGTTACTTCCTCCGAAGATAAGATATAAGAGAGCCGTGATTAATGTATGTTCACACGACAACGCGTGTTTCGCGTGGGCGGTGATGGCCGCTCTATATCCCGTTGATCTACACTCGGATAGACCGTCGTCGTATCCTCACTATTCGTTGATGCTGAATTTCGATGGTATCGACTTTCCTATGACACTACGAAACATTGCTAGATTCAAACGTCTTAACGATTTGTCTATCAATGTATTTGCCATTCGAGAGAAAACGGGGAGGAACGATATCATGATCGTTCCTTTGTCGCTTACGGGGAACAAAAAGTCTACGCACGTAAATTTGCTCTATCTGTCGAACGAGCGGCGCGGCGATAACCGTAACGTTGGTCATTTCGTATGGATAAAGCATCTGTCTCGACTGTTAACGTCGCAAATAAACAAGCATAAGGAAAAAAAATACATATGCGACCGGCAAGCATAAGAGAGAGATTATGCTCGTCGCGAGATAAATTTTGTATTAATTATAAATTGTATTTTTTCAGATGTCTATATTATTTTTATTCAGACGAGAAATTGGTCGCGCATAGCGTCGAGTGCGGAAGAGCGAACGACTGCGCCGTTATTCTTCCGAGCGAGGACGACAAGTTGCTCTCTTTTCACAATTACGACAGAAAGGAGAGACTACGATTCGTCGTGTATGTAGATCTGGAGTGCGTTTTAGAAAAGGGAGATCAATGGTTCAGTGGGAGTCTCGACAATAGATTCGCCTATCAACACCACAAGGCGTTTAGCGTAGGATATTATTTGCGTAGCACGTACAACGGAATGATATCCGCGTATAGATCTCGCCGAGGCGACGACTGCGTCTCATGGTTCGTCGAGGAGCTGCGCGCTCTCGCGTGTCGCGTGAAGAAGATTCTGTGCGCGAGCGTACCGATGTCGGAGTTCACGCCGAACGAGCGGAGCGCTTTTCAAAAGGCGACAAATTGTCACGTGTACTGAAGGAGCTTTGAGTCGTACGATATTCGCGTGCGCGATCACTGTCATTTTACCGGACGATACAAAGGATCCGCGCACGCGAGTTGCAATTTGAACTATCAGAACGCATTCGTTATTCTCGTTTTTTTCACAATCTATCCGGTTATGATGTACATTTCATTATTAAGGATATAGCGAACGCTTTCGAGGGTAGAGTCGATTTGTTATCGTTGACTAAGGAGAATTACATCGCGTTTTCGAAAATCGTCAACGATTCGGCGTACAGAAAATAAAAAACTTGTGTTAAGCTTTGTTTCGTGGATTCGTTTAAATTTCTCAATACTAGTTTAAAAAAAGTAGCTTCGTATCTAGATCGGGAAAAATTGAGGATCTCGCGATTCGAATTTTCCGATCTCATCGCGGAGAATTTCGAGTTACTCACGCGCAAGGGCGTATTTCCGTACGAGTACATCGATAGCGTTGATAAACTGTTAGTAACTGAGTTACCGCCGATCGAAGTCTTTCACAGTCTTTCACTTTCTTTAACTGGCGAAACTGTGAGCGTTAGTGATTACGAATACGCGCGAAGGATATGGGAGCGTTTTCACGTGAAAACTCTCGGCGAATACAGCGATCTATATTTGAAAACGGATGTGCTTCTTTTGGCGGATGTTTTTGAAAATTTTCGAGATACTTGTATGGAAAGTTTACGATTTGGATCCAGCGCATTATTTCAAATGTGAAATAATATATAATGATACGGGATATACGTGGGACGCTATGTTGAAATACACGAACGTTCGATTCGATCTGCTTACCGATATCGATATGGTGATGTTCGTAGAGCGCGGTATACGCAGCGGTTTAAGCCAATCGAACAGATACGCGCGAGTTAACAATCAATATGAATCGTCATATGACTCGTCTCAGCTGTCGTCGTATCTCATGTACTACGATGTGAACAATCTCTACGGCTGGACCATGTGCGAACCTTTACCGTATGCGGAATTTCGATTGATCGAGGATGTCGAGGATCTTGATATTATGTCCGTGCCATCTGACTCCGATATCGGTTATATTCTAGAAGTCGATCTCGAGTATCCGCGATATCTTCACGACGACCACGCGGATCTTCCGTTCTGCCCGATGCGCGAGAGACCGCCGGGAAATCGAAACGAAAAGCCACGCTCTACGACAAGTCGCGTTACGTGACGCATTATCGCAATCTTCAGCAGTGCGTGCGACACGGTTTACGCGTGACGAAGATCTATCGCGCGTTGCGGTTCGCGCAGTCTGCTTGATTGCGCGTGTACATCGAGTTCAATACGGAACGGAGAACTCGCGCGAGCAACGAGTTCGAGAGGAATCTGTATAAACTGATGAACAACGCGGTTTTCGGCAAAACAATGGAGAACGTGCGCAATTACGTAGACGTGAGACTCGTGACGCGTTGGGACAGAAGATATGGCGCGCAGGCGCTGATCGCGAAACTGAATTTTCACAGTAGGAGTTTTCGACGAGAATCTCATGGCTATCGAGTTGCGCAAACTTGAGGTTCAGTTTAACAAACCAATCTACGTCGATATGTACATTCTAGAGATATCCAAGATGCGATTGTACGATTTTCATTACGATTATATGATGCCGCTCTATCACTTGTCACGTCTGTCGCGTCAGAATAAATGAATTAATTAACAATTTTTCCTATTGTAAAGGTATTATCCTTTTCAATTTTACAATGATAAATCTTAATAACATGAAGCAAAGAACCGACGTGGGATGTCCCTGGGCTACCGCGAGCCCCATCATGGCGATCCTCTAGCCTCCCACGCGAGCGCCGCACCCCCACTACCAGCGCCTCCCACATCGAGCGCGCACTCCACCATAGCGTCGCCGCAGTTTCGCCGCCGAATCGAAGCACTTCAGTGCACGGCCGACTGTAGGCAGTTCATCTCGCGAATCCGACTGGAAAAGACCTCCAGTCCGAACTCCCTCTTCTAATTCGATTCCAATTCTAATATTAAGAAAGTTCGATTCCAATTCTAGTATTAAGAAGTAACTCGAATCCAATCTCAAATCAATTCCAATTCTATCGTAGTGCTAGTGAATCTAACGTCACTCAATTTAAATTCAAGCTCTTATAAATCTAATTTTAAACGTGTTTTACAATTTAATCAATCTTTGTATCAATTAATTTTGTATTTGAATACCTTACAATATATATAAGTGAAAAGTGATTAGTGCGTGTCAAACAATTAATAAACTCCAATCCTCCACCCATCCTAGCGAAACGTACAATCGACAGAGTTCGCGAGGTAGAGTGACCGCGCGTAATTTAATCAAATAATAAGCGACCCGGGAAGTCGTGCTTGCTCTCTTGGCTAGCAAGTTGTGCGTCCACCCGCACTACTCCCCACAGAGGGCTACAGGTTCTCATCGCGATAGAAAGCTTAATCTTTTATTCGTAATTTATAAGGGAAGCAACATTTCCCTTCATGGTCACTCTCGATGCCGAATAAACGCAAAAACCGCGCCGGACGTCAGCATGCGATTCGTCGAACTCTATGTGAAATTAAATCCGCGCTCACCGGTGATTTGAGTGAATTGCTCGGGTGCGAAGAAATCTATCAGCCAGAATACGAAGGACATTTCAAGAATAGCCTGTGGCCTCCAAGTCCCCCGAATCCAGCAACGTCGCTTCCAGACGCCCCGCATCCTAGTGTGCATTCTGAGACCCGCCAGGCCGACAACGAGAATTAAAAGCCCGAATCCAAGAACTGGGCCAACGAAAGGTAGGTGAATTCCATTTTCTATTTGTGAATTGCATTATGTGCAGAGGACAATCGAAAGGTTCACATCAAAAGAAAACACATTCGGCCGCCGTCTTTAATCATCAAATAAGTATCTCTCGGTGTGTAGTCGAATTCGGGTATGGTCTTGTCGGCATAGCTACCGATACAAATTCCGCCAACCTTATATGCCTAGAGTGCAAATCCCGGTATAATCTCAATTGTGAGATTCCACTACAATTCACAGCAATCTTAAGGCATTACATTAATGTTGGGACTACTCGGAAAGAAAGGTTTTGCAATTTTTGCGATATTGAATTAGCTCTCTGGCGTGAGGTAACCGATTGCGATCCTTGCTCCGAAGCATTTGTGGCATTCTTAGAATATTTACGTGAAGAAAATACTTCTTTTTACGCATTGCCAAATCCTATCGTTATTGACATGCAGAGATAGGACTGTATGATATTATTTTCTCTAAGAGACTATCGACCTTTTTGCACGATCTACACACTCGCAATTCATATCAATAATCCAGTCAAATTCAGCTGTAAAAACCAACACGCAGCCCAGTGCGAGCAGATTCGCCTCACGCGTAGCACGTCTCGCCTGCGATGTAACACGCTCTAAATGCAAAATCATATACACAGATACTGATAGCTTGATATATTTTCTGGAATGTCAAAACGTTTAAGAGAATATGAAGCGAGATATCGCGAGATTCGACACCAGCGATTATTCCGACAACAATGCGTACGATATACCGAATAAGAAGGTTCTTGGTTTGATGAAAGACGAAAAACAACGGAGCGATCATGACGGAGTTCATAGGACTTAGGGCGAAGATGTACGCTCTGAGAGTTTTCGGAAAGAGCGATACGAAGAGAATAAAGAGCGTCAAGAGGAGTACCGTCGCGAAAATGATAACGTTCGAGAATTTCGCGCGTTGCTTGAACGAATCGTCGCAGCAATCGAGACGTCAGGCGTGCATACGCTCGATACTGCACGAGGTTTACACCGTGTCCGAACTAAAGCTTTGACGATGACAAGCGATACTTAATACCCGACTCCACCAATACATTACCGTGGGACCATTATAAGATACCGTTATTAGATACTAATGTAGTATAAAAAATTTGTACCAATGTACAATAAGTAATACTGTACACTCTTTATTCATTACAATACAGCTGTTTTGTGAATCCAAGAGTTATGTGTATTGTCTATTCCTAACCATTTGACAAAAACTCTATCGTTCTTTCTACTTTCTACGTAGCATTTTCTTAACGAGAGAGATATCGAGATTGGAAACTCGCAATAACTCGTGTTCGTCAAACCCTCCGGCTATTGACTCTTTACGTCTTACGATAGTCTTTCAACAGATATGTCACGAGATTCGTGTGTTGCACCTTAGCGATTCGAAAAATCTCAGTCGTCCAGTTAGGCGTATATCCCTTTTCGAAAATCGTTTTGAACTTGCCGACGCGTACCGGATCATTCACCTTGCATCTTGCGGAGGCTGCGATCTTCAAGTGACTGTATACCGTGGAGAGGAGTCTCTTGGCAATGGCTGGAGTTATGTCCGCTGGTCGCATTCCGATCGTTCGATGTGCGCGGTTGTTATACTTCGAGATTAAACACGGTAAAGCGTCGAGCCATCTGTATGATCCGTTGAGCGTGAAGAGCTTCTACATGTTATTCTTGAGCGTGCGATTAAATCGCTCCACAATCGCCGCCTTCATCACCGAGTGCGTCGAGTAGTGGTATATATCGTACCTATCAGTAACCGCTTTTACGGAGGCGTTGTAGAACTCCTTGCCCTTGTCCGTTTGCAGATTTCGTGAATGTCGAGCGTCGTCGCGAAATATCTTGGATAACGCCGCGGCTACCTCGTTTCCGCTCTTGCTCTTCAGCGGCACAGCCCACGCGTACTTGCTCAACACGTCGATGACCGTCATCACGTATTTGTAGTCTTTGTTTCGTCGCGCGTACGGATGCATCTCGACGACATCGGCCTGCCACAGGTCGTCGTAATCGCACCACGACTCGACGACGCGGAAAGTTTCTTCGCGCGGGCGCGTGAAGCTCCTCGACGAGTCTCCTCTTCTCGACGCTCATCGCTGATTTTACGAGGAGGCGCGATTCGCGTTGGTTTTATTCATGCGCGTTCGCTCCTGTTTCTCGTTCCAAACGTTAATCGCGTGTTTCATGGTATTTGGAATATCCATTTTTAGTGCGACTAGTAATTCGTTTATCGTTTCTCTAATCACTATTTTATCCACGTTCAACGAAGCCAGCGTCTTGTCCAGCGTCTTTCTCGTTACCGCTTTGTCCGTCAGTTCTTTCGCGATTCTCGTCAGATCTGTCACGCTATGCGCGAGATTCCCCATTGTTCGTCGATATTCTCTCGCGGCTCGTCGACGACGCGTCGAGCTCGTTTCACAGGGATTTCTCTAGATTTCACAGTGATTTCTCTAGGATCTGCGTTCGTTTTTCCTGAGCGTCGCCGAGCGTCTCGACGGTCTTTCGGATCTCGCTCGAGTCTCTAGCTCGCACTTTGTCCTGTTTTTCCTCCGTTCGTCCCAGCTTACGTTGAAACATGAGCAGATCTTTAATTCGTTGGTTCCGTTTATCGAGCGCTTGTTTCGTTTCCCTTATTCATTTATCGAGATCGACGAGCGAGCCTCCCTCCTCTCCTCGATCTGTCGCAGTGATTCCTCTAGATTTCGCGTTTGTTTCTCCTGAGCGTCACCGAGCGTCTCGATGACCCTTTGGATCTCGCTCAGATCTTTCTCTCGCGATTCGTCCTGTTTTTCGAGCTCTCATTCCACCGCGTCTCTCGTTTCCTCTATTTTTAAAAAAAGGTAAAAAAAGGTGTCAAGTATAGTGGAATACTTCAAAATGTCTGATATCACTATAAAATTATCTTTTTTTAAAAAAAGATAAAAAAAGGGTGTCAAGTATAGTGGATATTGCCAACTCAAATAATTGTGTAAAATTTATATAAAAGATTTGATATCAATAATTGACGCCAAGTTATAGTCTTACAAACATGAAGCTACAAGTCCATTTTAGTCAAATTATATATTTTAATCGTATAAAAGATTTGATAAACCACTGTTTTAAAAAAATAAAACTCAAGTAGTAGTTTCTTTAATTTAAAAATAATAAAAACCAAATTATATGTATATCTTTCTATTCATTAAAAACTTCTTTTTCTAACCCAAGTAGTAGTAATTATTTAACTTTAAAATATTTTTATATCACAAAATTGCTTTACTCAATTTACGTTTTTATTACAAAGAATTATAGTAACAGTATAAAATAAATAATAAAATTTTATTTAAATAAAAAAAATTTTTATGTAAAAACACTTGGCGCTGCTCATACCTCTAAAAAGAATATGAATAAAATGTGTGTGTGTGTGTGTGTGTGTGTGTGTGTGTGTGTGTGTGTGTGTGTGTGTGTGTGTGTGTGTGTGTGTGTGTGTGTGTGTGTGTGTGTGTGTGTGTGTGTGTGTGTGTGTGTGTGTGTGTGTGTGTGTGTGTGTGTGTGTGTGTGTGTGTGTGTGTGTGTGTGTGTGTGTGTGTGTGTGTGTGATTATAATTTAATCATATTAAATAATAAATTTTGCCTTTATTTGTAACATTCAAATAATCTCATCATTAGTTTTGCATTTTCGTTTTTGATCTAATTAGCGCCAAGTGTTTTTACATAAAAATTTTTTTTATTTAAATAAAATTTTATTGTTTATTTTATACTGTTACTTTATAATTCTTTGTAATAAAAACATAAATTGAGTAAAGTAATTTTGTGATATAAAAATATTTTAAAGCTAAATAATTACTGCCACTTGGGTTAGAAAAAGAAATTTTTAATGAATAGAAAGATATACATATAATTTGGTTTTTATTATTTTTAAATTAAAGAAACTACTACTTGAGTTTTATTTTTTTAAAACAGTGGTTTATCAAATCTTTTATACGATTGAAATATATAATTTGACTAAAATGGACTTGTAGTTTCATGTTTGTAAGATTATAACTTGGCGCCAATTATTGATATCAAATCTTTTATATAAATTTTACACAATTATTTGAGTTGGCAATATCCACTATACTTGACACCCCTTTTTTATCTTTTTTTAAAAAAAGATAATTTTATAGTGATATCAGACATTTTGAAGTATTCCACTATACTTGACACCCTTTTTTTACCTTTTTTTAAAAAAAGGTAATTTTATAATATATATATATATATATATATATATATATATATATATATATACGTAATAAATAAACATGTAATCTTATTATTTCATAATTCTATATATATATATTGGAAGAAATAATAAACTTAAATAATCATCCATAAATAATAATCCAATCAAACAATGTGTATATATACACACATATATATTGTTATTAAATAGTTTAAGATTAATATAAGTTGGAAATTATCAAATATCAATCCTTAAATTCTTTGTAAATTTTGCAATTATATATATATATATATATATATATATATATATATATACATATATATGTATGTAATTGTCTAATAATAATAAATAGTTGATTAGAAATATGATTCAAAATTATAATATATGTATAGTTCTCTAGTTATTTTTTTCTATGTTATTTTTTTAATTGACAAATTTTCATTTTTATTCGCTTTGGAACTGATTTTTCTAGAGTGACATAATAAGAGTATGTAGATAAATTGAATAAAAGAATAATATCTTTGTTCTCTGATAAAATGAAAAATAGAATTTACCTGCAAAGTATAGACACAAATATGAGTTACACTCCGAAATTATTACAAATTGTTAAACTCGTCGCGAACGTCAACATTGTTGGCCACCATTCGGACGTGCAGAAAAAGAATAATAGTAGTATGCAATTTATTAATACTGCTAATGTTTTCTTTTTAATTTTAATATACGCGTATTTATTATTATATTGATACCCGAGAGGTCTAACCAAAAACACTACCGTGTTTACATCAATCAATTTTATCGACCCAGCGGATAAATCAGGCCGATAAATCAGGGTCACTGCAGGACCCAGCGAACATTGATTCGCTAGATTCTACAATAACCCTGACTTCAGTCTGATAATCCGCTGGGTCGATAAGATTAATAATGACATCTCGTGACAGACATTGCAGCCGTACAAAGGCGACGATAATGACGTTTCTTAAAGTAAAAATTTCCAAATCAGACTTTATGTAGCAATATCTCTGCTTGTAGGGCACGTAGCAGAAAAATAAAAATACTTTTATTATGCAAGTCGGACTCAAGCTATCGATCAAGTTTACTTAGAACTTGATCAGTATAGCCGTTATTGAGATTCGATAATTTCAGATGCTCGAACCTCGACGACTCGCGTAAAGTCACACGGCAGTATTCTCGGTTGACTTGACACCCGAGACACTATCGTGTCTCCTGATTCGTTTGTCGTGATCGACGAGCGAGGCTTCACTCTTCTTCTCGAGGTGTCGCAGAACGTCTACTTCGGTTTTTACGTCGTAATACTGTAAGAGAATATTTCGAATTCACTTGTTCATATCTTCCAGCTGTTTTCGTAATTCGTTCGTTAAAACTTTCGACTCCTCGCTTCTTACGCGAAGCGCGTCGTCGACGTAACCCTTGGTCGTCGCGTCGGTATCGTCGATCGGTGTATCCAAATGACGTATCTTGCGTCTGTTGATGTCGTAGTCGTCCGGTTTAAGGCAGAGCGCGCTGCGACGCACATACGCCCACAGGAATGCAATCGTCGAACGATTATCAACGCCGCGTTGCCTCTCCAGAGACTTCCCGAATTTGTTCACGGACATCATGCCCTCGCGGGTGACGAATCTACCGCGCGCGATAATCTGCTCATAATCTCGGCGATCTGCGTATCGTATTTGAGAAACAATCTGGCTACGCGCGTCATAGATTCCTCCAATTCGCCGATTGATCTAACCGTGCTCTCGTTCATTTCCGACAGCAACGTTCGAGTGCTCGTCGAGAATTCGCTCGTCTCGGAGATTTTCGTTTCCGCGTCTCGAAACGCGCTGTCCACGTAGCTTTTACTCGCGGCGTCGGTATCGGTTCTAGGTGCGGCTAAACGCCGTATGATTTTGTCTCTAGCGTCGTAGTAATTGTCACTTAGACAGAGTGCGTTGTTACGCACATAGCGACGCAAAGAATCGATCGACGATCGCGAGCGTGCCCTGTCGCCTCCGCCGAACGGCTCCAACGGTCTTCCGAACTTGTTCACCAACATAACGGAAATACCGGTCGCCGCGAGCGCGCGCCGCGTTTTACTCGATCGCGTCGATCTCGCGAAGCTCTTCGAGTATCGATAGAATCTCGTTGTCGTGAGCGTCGTTGCCAGCTCGTCTAGAGGCATCGAGCAATCGAAGACGATCGACTAGTTCGTTGGGATCGTCCCAATGAACGTACTCGATTCCTTTGTCTCTCACCCACATAGCGGATGGAACAGAGTCGATCCCTTTTTTTCTCGCTTTATCAGCGCCATTTTTGTATCTATCGAGCAATAACGGCACGATGATATACTTGTACTTGAAACCTTTGTTTCCTAGAATAGGCATAAGCGCCTTGTGACCACGTCGATGGGCGTTCGTAGTTAACAGTATATTCTTGTATGTTTGCTTGTTGTTCTCCGTGTACACGGCGTCGTCGGGAAGTCTCTTGAAGACCAACTCGTATAAGCCCGGAGTACTCGGATATCGCGTATCGCCCACGATCACGCTGTCGTCGGCGGTCACGTCGAATCGCCTGTCGCCAAGCATCGAGCCGTCTAAGTCGAAGTACATAAACATGATCGATCTCGCTCTGTCTGTCCCCGCTTAGAAGCGCGCCCATATATTTGCGACCTAACGGTTCCCATTGCGCGTTCGAGATCGATTCTTCCGATTCGTTTCTAGTCGCGGAACTCACCGTCGCGATCAAGGGCGATCTCGTCGAGAGGCGTCTCTTCGTCGATCTAGACGGTGGCTCGTCGTCGTCATCGGTCTCACGTTTCCTCTTAGCGCCGACGAACACGATCGGGTCGACTCGTCTCGCGCGGTGTTCTCGGCGATTCGTTTCAACGGTTGAACGATCGGCTTGAGTCGCCTCTCCAGCGCGATCTCCTCTTCAATCTCACCGGTCTTTAATTCTCTGTACTTTTTACGTATAGAGTTCTGAGTCTTCGCGATCTCTCGCGCCGTTTTTTCCTCCGAGCGACGTCCGTACCAGCCGCAGCGTCAACGTTTATACTCGCAGCAGCATCAACGTCCATCCTCGTAGCACAACTGATCGCTTTACACCACGGCGAAATCATTAAATCTTCGTCTGTATCTACCATTCCTTAACGCGCTGTCTTTATCGATGACCACGAAATTATATTTGCGTTTCCAATACGCGGGACACAAGGCGTAAAAATTCTCATACGACATATCTGTGTTCACGTTGTAAACGTGTTTTAGGTTAGTGCCATCCTGCTTAAGATGGCACAGAATCAAGAGATTCGCGTTGTCGCGTATCAGGTGTTTTGGAATTTTAGCGTATGTCTGACAAAGATAGAAACAATCGATGTTCGAGTGTCGACCCATGGCGAAATATTCCCTGATAGCGTTCTGCTTGTCACAGGCCATGTCGTCGAACACGAATATCGAATCGGGAAGCGCCTCACTCGGTGGCACGATGTCGCTATTGTTTAAGAACGCGCGATAGCCGATCTCGTCTATCGACTCGAGCAGCTCCACCAGGTATCGATACTTCGATTGTTGCAGGGATTTCGAGTAAACGTACACATTCTCGAAGCGCCGTGCGGACTTTCGAGCATGCTTATCAACACGTTCGTTTTACCGCAGTTGGAGGGGCCGCAAATGATGCAACGTATCGTGTTCGATAGTAGAGGGCCGTGTCTGCGCACCCTCCCGACCGCGTCGCTCGAGATTCGTCGAGTCTTACGGTCGAGATTGGGCACTCCTATAGCCGGTGACCGTCGAACGAATCGCATTTACGCGCGCTCGTTTCGAGGAGACGCAACCCATAATCGCTCCACTTATACTCGACGGCGATTCGATCGCGCACAGTGATCGATATATTTCTCCTATTGACGAACAAACGCGATATTCTCAATCTATCCACTCAACAGTTGCGACTTATCCCGAAGTTCGTTTTCGTGCGCGATTTCAACAGATACGTGGAGCTACTGTGGAACAGACTACCCGATCATCTGAGAGCGGACCTCGAGGTGCAACGTTGTCGCGTGTGTCTGGAGCATTATAATCGTTTGTGGCAACAATCGCATATAGATGGTCCTGCGCCTCTTATAAAAAATTGTAACAAATGCTTAGCGGCACGGGATTACTATCACATCTATCTCTCAAGACCTCGAGACACTCGATACACTCCTGTTCCCAAATATGATAGGCGCACATCCCTTCAACCCCCGCCGCGCGTTCGAGAAGATCGCGATTCTTCTCCATATCGCAACTTCCCACACTATGTTACCCCAACCGTCCGTAGGAACGACGAATTTAACGTCTCGAACTTTTCTCTCTTTCGCTATTCTCTCGTAGATTACCGCTCTGTCGCTCAGAGCGAGCAACATTTCGATCCACAGTTTCTCTCGTGGACTCTTCGTACCGATCTTCCGTCGCAAGTGATACGTGGCCACGTTCCAGCGAACATTTTCCCTCGCCACGATCCACTCCTCGTCGTTGCCAGGCGCGATAGTCTCGTAACACTCTAAACTATCGTCACTCTCGATAATCAACTTGCAACGATCGTTGTCGAGATCGCGATACGTCACGTTACGATCGAACGCGCGTAAAAGCGAATCGTCGCTCTCGCTCGAAGACGAACCACCGTTAAGCGCGATTTCTTCCATATACGTTCTTAGTAATGAAAAAAAATGCCTCTCACGACTAGATATATACTCCGAGGCAGTGTCGAAAACGCGACAACCGCGACATTCCGAAATGACAAAACGCGCGGCATCCTATATAATCAAAACGCGCGCCTTTCCGTTGCCGCGAAAACAGGATGCGCTAGATCCCCGCGGAAACCGTCTAGACACAGAACGCGCCTAACCGCAACATCCTACAAATAGTTCTTTCCTTTTTTTACGTGCCTGATAAAATAATACAACAATAGAGTAATAAAATAATACAACAATAGAGTAATAAAATATTCTCTCATCATTAACACTCCTACCCTTATTTATGGTTGTTTAATTTTTTAATTTGGCTTTTATAGTTTTTGGTCTTAATTTTTGTCTGAACTTTTTCCTTTTTGATTTTACTTTGATATAAAATATAAGATATGAAAATTTCAAATTTGAATGGCAATGAGTATTAAATAAAATGTAAGAAAAAAAAATGTGTTGAAATAAAATTCTTAAGTAATGTTAAAATAAAAAAAACGTGTTAAAATAAAATACTTAAATAGTGTTAAAATAAATAGAAACGTGTCAAAATAAAATTTCTTTTTCTTGTCATTGACGTATTAAAATAAAATTCTTAAATAATGTTAAAATAAAATGAGAAAAAGTGTGTTAAAACAAAAATTCTTAAATATTGTTAAAATAAAATTCCTTTTTCTTATCGTTGTATTAAAATAAAATTCTTAAATAATGTTAACATAAAATTCCTTTTTCTTTTTGTTGTATTAAAATATCAATTAAAAAAAAATTTATTTTTGCTTTTTTATATAACATATTTTTATATTTTATTATGATATTTTTATGTATAAACACATAACTGGATTTACAGTATTATTTTCGGTGACAGATGGTCATTTTCTCAACAGATCGTCGAAAAGAGTCCATTTGTCTCCATGTAAAGTGTATAATGTCCAATTGAATTTACATTTCGTCCACCGCTATAATGTACAATTCCAATTAATGAAAATGATGCATTATCAAGTATGATTATTTTTGGAAAATCTTTTAACGCTACTTTTACATTTGCGTCTCCAATACATTCAATTAATAAATGTGAATGATATATTGTTTTTAACTGAACATCTCTTCCATATTGTCTACATTTTGTATAATTATTGTTTGTATATTTTTGTATAGCTTGAGTAATAGCGTCATAGCCATGTAAATTTATCGTTTCAAAATCTAGATTGAAAAGAGTCAGATTTTTTTCTGTTATTTTTTTACAGTTATTACACTCCTTTGATAATGTATAACTCGGTTCTTCGTTAAAAAAGTGTTCGCATAAGTTACAAACATTTGACAGTGCATCTATTATGACATTACATTGATTTTTGCTGACAAAATATTCTATTTTACGCAGTAGTGTTGCGCGTTGTCTATAAATGGATGTGCAGGGTCCTTTGTCTATAAAATTAATAATAAATTGAAATATTTCCGATGTAGCATTTGCAATAGTGTCATAAAATGTTATGTGTGTGCATGCAGTAGCAAATAATTGGACAATACTATCGAATCCGCATGTGTTTATAACGATTAACCTATCTTCTCCGTCTTTTAGTGATTTACAAAGATTTCCATTTTGCAAGAGAGCGATATCAATCTTTTTTTTTTGCAAACTCCTATAAAATCGGGTCATGAGATTGGAGATATGTTCTTTTGATCGTTGTTCCTCTTTTGTTTTTGTTTCGCCAATTGTGTTCAACATTTAGATCGGAGTAATCATTTTCTGATTTGTCACTCAATGTCGCGTCATATTCATAATTTTCTTTTTCGTATTTAAAATATTAATTGTCTATGAAGTTTCGTGCGTTACATTAATAATGTCTTTGTCTGTTTGCATATTTTCCTTATACGTTGTGCGTGCGCGAAGAGCCGCGCTCAAGAGTAAAGTGTCCTTTATATCGTTGTGCTGACGAAAGTTATGGTTGTGCCAACTTGTGCTAAGCTATCACAACTCAGATATACAGTATTATGAACATCCAATAATTACAAACCGGAGTTTTTAACAAAAAATGCGTGCGCGAAGGGCCGCGCTTAAGAGTAAAGTGCCCTTCATATCGTTGTGCTGACGAAACCGACGGTTGTGCCAACTTGTGCTAGGCTAGCACAACTCAGATATGCAGTATTATGAACATCCAATAATTACAAACCCGAGTTTTTAACAAAAAATGCGTACGCAAAGGGCCGCTCAAGAGTAAAGTGCCCTTTATATCGTTGTGCTGATGAAAGTTATGGTTGTGCCAACTTGTGCTGAGCGAGTATATATTAGATATGCATTTACATACTCTTTAGATGACTGATATAAGAATAAATGTCATTTATATATTTTTTTTCCCAAATCTATTTTTTATCAACTTCTATTGTTTTTATTAACTTCTATTGTTTCTATTGTTTTTTATTAACTTCTATTGTTATTATTTTTAAAGATAATATTTTGGCACAATGTTAGCACAACCTAGCACAACCTAGCACAATCGAGAAAATTTAAAAAATCGCAAAGTGGGGGGCTAGCCTAAAATGTCGTTTTTTTTTATTTTTTATGACATTTTTCACATTACGGTTTTAAAATTCGAGCACAATGTAGCACAAACCTAGCACAATTCAGCACAACTCTCAAAATAAGTTATTTCTAAAAGTGGGGGGCTAACTTCTAATAGATCGGATTCGGATGAGATAGCCGTATAGCGCGCGCTAGTAACGGAATAATAGTAACGGAAAATAGTAACAGAAATTTTACATACGCTCCATTATATCACAATATATTACAACAGTCTTATCGTTTATACATCGTTTATACATCGTATTATATCTAAAAAATTATCATAATATTTATTATAATATTACAACAGTTGTATCGTTTATACATCTGATTATATCTACATATGTATTTATGATTTGTTTTATAATTGCTAGATAACTATATATATATATATATATATATATATATATATATATATGTATATGTACTGTTTCGGGAGCTCTGCCCAAATAAGAAGGAAGGGTGTGTGTCACGACGAGGCCCGACCACGAACCAGTCGTGAAAACTCGTAATTATTTTGCGAAAAAATACCACCTCAGCCAGGAAATCGAACCTGGATCTCCTGCTTACCGGGCAGGCATCTTATCCTTTCGACTACCGAGGCATGTGATGATATTTATCGCAAATAACGTGTCAGAATAACACGTCAACAATATAATGATACACATATATATATATATATATATATATATATTACAATATACATATATACATGTATTCTTTCGAATCCCCACGACTGGTACTCCAGAGAGATGATGGTCCTATTCTCTCGATGGATGCAGGTCGGACTGCAACGGCGACACCCTCCAACGCCATTGGCAAATATACAAATAATCCTCCTGGAGCACGACAGGAGAGATTGCATCAAGCATGGCTCGAGCCCCCGCTAGACTCAGGTACGGTTGGCGGATGGGCAATCCGTGAAAATACAAGGAACGATGAACTGATTCCCGTGAAAATCGGAGCACAAGCATGGTGACACCGGTTCTACATCTTGCTGTCACTCCACAGCGACATGCTGATCGGAATCGACCTCTGGGCCACCACCGACATTATTATCCGACCGCTAATGCATAAAATCGTCGCCGAAATTGCTTTGACAACCGCAGTCACACCGGACGAATGTATACGCAAATTTCTTCGAAGAGAACTCGCGGCATTCGAAAATATTAAAGAACCGACCGATCGAATAAAACATAAAATCCGTGTATTACCGAGTATATCGTCCCGATTAAACAAAGATATCGGTCCTGCAACCCCGACTATGCAAGAAATCATTAATAAAGAGGTGGACGAAATGATCGCAAACAAAATCATCGAGTCATCACACAGCGCTTTCTCCCGTCCTTATTGTCCGGAAAAAGGATGGGAAGCCGCGATTTTGCATCGACTTCCGTCGGGTAAACGATGTAACTGCCCGCGATGCATATCTTTTATCCCAGGTATCCAAACAATGCTCGATAAACTTCGCTCGATATTTTTCCACCCTCGGCTTGAAGAACAGCTACTGACAAGTACTGCTCACGTCCGAAAGCCGAGAGATCACCGCGTTTACCATATCAGGCTGAGACCTTCTGCAATTTCGTATAATGCCGTTTGGATTACATTCTGCGTTCGCGTTTTTTCCAATGATTGCTAGATTTAATCATCGGGCCGAGCTAGAGCCACACGCTTTTGTTTACTTGGACGACATTGTCATTGCAATGCGAATGTTCGACGAACATATCAAAATGCTGTCCAATGTATTCCGCCGACTACGCGATGCACGGCTACGAATTAATCTCGAGAAATGCCGATTTTGCACCGATAAAATTAAATATCTCGGCTATATCGTCGACCGCAACGAGCTACGTACCAACTCCGAAAAGACAAGCGCAATCCGGAATTGGCCAATTCCGATTACGGTTAAGCACGTCTGGCAATTCTTGGGAATAGTATCGTGGTATTTATAAAAGATTTTGCGATCGTAGCGGTTCCGTTAACCGCTCTAAGGCGGAAAAACGCACACTGGACAAAAATGCAACTAACGTCCGCACCGATACGTGCCTAGATTTTGTCCGGCAATTCTCGTTAAACCGACATCAGCACGCGGCCTCGGCGCTGTACTTATGCAAAACTTCCCCGAAGACGAGCGCGTTATTGCCTATGCGAGTCGCACGTTAAACGGAGCCGAGCGCAATTACAGTATTACCGAGCTTGAATGCTTGGCTATCGTATGGGACATCAGACGAATGCATGGTACCTCAAGGATACCACTTCACCGTCGTGACCAACCATCAGGCTCTCCGTTGGCTGCAGAAACTAGAATCGCCCACCGGACGATTAGGACGATGGTCGCTGGAATTGCAGCAATACAATTTCGAAATTAAATATCGAAGGGGAGTTTTGAATAAAGTCATCGATCGATGCCCTCTCGCGCGAGCCCGAGCTCGCCGTCATCACGCAATCAACCTACCACTGGTACCACCGAATATGAAAATAGATAGAATCCGCACCGCACACTGCACGCAATTATACGCGAGAGCAAATTGTATCGTCACATATTACACATATTACACTTAAACTTCCGCGAAACACCCGCCGCTGAACAATAAAGAATTTGCGTATCGTTCGACTAACACGCTGAGATTATGCGATAATACCACGACGTTCCGACCGCCGATCATCTGAACATCGCGAAAACGATAGCGCGAATTGCGGAATTATACTATTGGCCGGGAATGTTCCGGGAAATCGCACGCTACGTGCGCGCGTGTAAAAACTGTATCGTGCACAAAGCCGAACAGTAGCGACCGCCCAGATTGCTCGCCACCGACGTAACACGACTCTGGCAACAAGTGATGATAGACCTGATAGGGCAGCTATCTCAATCAAGTAATGATTACACGTGGCTATTTAACATGCAGGATCATTTTACGAAGTGGGTGCAAATGCGATCGTTACGCAAAATCACCGCCGACGTCATCACAAAGAGCTTTGCAGAATCATTTACCGCCATCATTTACCGCCACAGGCTGCCCAGAAGAAGTGTTAGCAGACGGGACGTTCCGAAAAGCTGCAGCGAATGTTGGCAAGCCTAGGAATCCGTCAGAGATTCACACAGGCATATACATTACAATGCAACCCTGTGGAATGCATTAACCGCACGGTGAAGACGATGATTACACAGTATGTCGACAAAAATCATTGCCAATAGGACGAACATAAGCGAACTACAATTCGCTTACAATATCGCCGCCACGGGTTATATGCCTATTTAAACCACGGCCGAGAACTAGCTACACGACCGCCAGGGACCCGACTGGACGACCGTCGCCGCATATCCTGAGACAACAAATCGCCACCTCTAGAAGGCATATAAGGTGGTGCAGATAAACTTATCCAGAGCCTTTCAATGGCAGGCTCACCATTACAATTTCAGACATTGAGATTGGAAACCAAAGATCGGCGAGAAAGTGTGGAAAAGAACGTACTTCCTATCCAAGAAAACCGATGCATTCAACGCTAAATTAGTGCTACGCTACGAAGGGCCGTACGAGGTGCGAAAAATAATATCACCCATAATTAGGGATTTAAAAAACGCACGAGGATACTGGTACCGGCATATGCATGTATATACATGTGCGTAATTTGCGCCCCACTCTAACTGAGTACACGCGCATTGACGAAGACTTCGAAATTAGCGGGAGAAGAAAACAAAGAGGACTAGAACGATTGCTAGAAAACAATTTGGAAAAGAAACCAATCACTTTTCTTTGCGACACCGTCGAGGATGAAAAAGCAATTGAAAGAGCTCGAGGAGATTCTGGCAGAATATGCCAACCCAGAATACGATCTCGAAAATCCTAAGATCGGGAGTGGGTTCGCCTACGACGACCACCCAATCCAGTCACCACAACAATGATCGCCACCACTACGACTGTCGCAAAACCGGCCACCAACCGTCGAATCACCGCCGCACGATGCCGACAATCGGTACCCGAATAAAAAAAGGTCCGACCGACAGCACAGCACAGAAGATGCAAGCGTTGCTGACACCGCCGCCTCCACGTCGCTGCAGCCACGGAAGTGTCCAGCAATCGAACCGACGCCATCGAAACCGACGCTGCAGCCCGAACGGATCGTGGGACCCGAGCCGCCATCACCAATCCCCGTAGAGGTAGTACTCGGGATCATTATTGACGTGCCTTACTTTGCCGCGTACGTCAGCCGCCGTTACAGGGCACGTCGCGGTAACGAACGATGGTGCTCATTCGGCCATTTCATTTCAACCAACGGCAAGCCGCAAATGAGCCACCGAATGGATTGAGATGTGTCTCGAATTCAGGCACTCAGAAGGGGTAGGGAATGTAATGATGCACCCCGCCGCATCGTTCCGTCCGACCCTCCATCCTGCGGACGAAAGGCGACCGACTACTCAGCTTAAAAGTGCAAAAGCGCCAATAAACTTTTTAATTATTTCAATAATAATTACGGCTTACGGGCCGTACGGGGAATTTGCGCTACTTAGCGCAACGCGGCGAAGATACCCGAATGTGAGAAGCCCGAACATGATACTTCAAATTCTATCGAAGTAATAAATAAGATTGTTTATTAGTTATTTTGTTGTGAATTATTACGGTAAAATAATACCCGCGGATCGATCCGAAATATTCCGATCAATCGAATCATCGATCTATGGGATATAAAAAGCCCGCTTTGACTGTAGAAGAAACAGATTTTCGGAATCATCCGCCAGGCTCGCTCTAGCGAAACCGATTTCGATCCCGACAAAGAATCCGCCGAAAAGATGTTGTGAGTACGCAGCCTCAGCCAGAAGTTACTGATCGGAATCGATCTTTGTCTTCTACCCGATCCGCCGAATCACTTGCCGGAAACACTCGAGGTAGCGTATTCGCTGCCTCAGCCAAAAGTTACTGATGCCGATCAAAGCATCTCCTCCATTATCCGAGTTAAACGCAACGTACGGCAAATCGCCACGCCAGGTGGTTCTGGCCGTTGTGCCCTGTGGCCGAACACGCCGGTGCTCGCCGCCGTGAATGGCCTCCGTCTTCCTTGCTTCCGGAAATCAACCCGCGGTCCGCGCCTGCGACGAACCGCTACTACATTTGCGCCGCTCCGATCATCTCTCATGACCGCTGTATATATCCGCTGTAAATATTCGCGTCCATTATCGCATCTGCGCCTCTCCGATCCTCAATTGCCCATCGTAAATATCCATATCCGCGTCCATGCCGCTGTAAGTTTCCATGTTCGCGCCGCTGTAAGTTTCCGCGTCCGCGCCGCTGTAAATAACCATGCCACCTGTTAATTACTTATCATCGCTGTACATAATCGCGTCCACTCCATTGTATGATAACTGTGCCGTTTTCTTAATAAATTGTAAAATACACTGCGATCGTTGCCATCACGATTAACCATATTAATTTGTCATTTAAAATCCCTTACTGAATAAATAACGGACAATCAAGGATAATTTATTTGTCTTGCCGTCTTTTCACTCCAAACCCGGACAAATCGACGAGTGTATCCGCGTATTTATAAAAACTTCGCAAATTACAAACCAGCGAAAAGCGGACCGTTTTACACTGTATATTTTTAGTTTAAAACTACGCGCAGAGAAAAAAGAATTTTTCCAAATATGTAGTTATATCAAATACTATCAAGTTACGATATTTCATTTTTCAGCTATAATAAATTTAGCATTGTTATTTAGCATTGTTTCTTTTCGTTTTATTTGGAGATGTCTCAAAGATCTCTTTGAATTAATATTAGATGTAACAGTACGTCTCTACGCGGTCGAATAATGTTCGGTATGGATGCGGGGACGTGGCTCGGGAGCTCGGAAATGCTCGTCGAATGCCGGGTTCGGAAAAGAAATTGCAGACATCTGGGATGAATTATCGATTCCAGAGATGTCGCGATCGATATCATGCTCGACGCCGCGATCCGCTGTCGCCACACTACGGCCCACCCGGAGAGCCACGTCGACGTCGCTGCCACCATCAACGCCACCGCCGCCAAGGCCGCCAAGGCCGCAACCACCGCCAACACCATCAGCGCCACGACCGCCGCCGAGTCGCTCTTCGGTGAAACGGGCCTGTCGACGAGCCGAGGGTCAAGTCTCGTCGACAGGGCGATAACGAGATCGCCGATAGTCGTGCCCGTGTCAGAACTGACGCGCGAGGTGAGCAGGCATGTGGCACGCTTCACGGAGGAGTACGATTACATGCTCCTCCACGAGGCGATGCGCAGCGAAATGCCAAGGAATCTCCTTGTATATAGTGACCTCTGTTTATGCCAACTGGAGCTATTCTTCCTGGTAGACGCTGCCACGATGCGGAACAGGACGCAAATAGCCGCGGATCTCATTGAGCAAGATTTCCAATGAGATAACCATCTGATATTGCAGCGTCCCTGCCCTGGTAAATTATAAATATGTACTTATTTATACTTATATTTCGTTGTTGGTTTTATTTATTTATTTATTTATTTATTGTTGTTGGTTTTATTTATTTATTTATCGTCGTTGATTTTATTTATTTATACTCTTTTTAGTGTCATTGATTTTATCTGTGCTTGTATCTATTCTCGTTGATTTTATCCGTTTATATCCGTTATTTATTTTATTTATTTTTACATTTATTTATTTTTATATATTTATTTTTCCGTCGTGTTACTTATCAATATTTATATTTACATCCATTATATCGATGTTATCTTTACGCGATATATCTACATAAAGTGTACGCGCAGTGTGTATGTAAAAGTTTATTATATTCGTTTATATTTACAAAATTACGCAATCTTATGTCTAATATTTGAATAGTATTAGGTGTACAAACAAGTTCTGAGCTTTTTTTGTAAAATTCAATCTTTATTCAAAAACAAACAAAAAAATATTAATCAGCGAAATATTCCCCGTTTGTATCAACGAACTTTTGCCATCTTTCGGGTAGCTTGCGAATTCCTTGACGATAGAAGCTCACCGACTTCGAAGCGATAAAATCATCAATGCATTTTCGTATTTCTTCAAATCTCACGAAATGTGTATCAGCCAAATGATGCTGCAGCGACCGGAATAGGTAGTAATCGGAAGGCGCCATGTCTGGGCTATACGCCGCATGTGGGAGAAGTTTCCAGCCTAACGCAAAGATATGGTCCTGAGTCGCTTTCACAATATGTGGTCGAGCATTGTCATGAAGCAAGATCACTTTACGATGTCCTTGGCTAGTAAATGGCCTCTTTTCTTCTAATACATCGCTCAAATTGATCAATTGTTGTTGGTAGCAGTCTGCCGTGATTGTTTCATCCGGTTGTAACAACTCGTAATACAACATACCTTTCCAATCCCACCAGATACAGAGCAAAACTTCTTGGCGTGGATATTGGGCTTTGGCGTCGATGTCGAAGATTGATCAGGGTCAACCCATGATTTTCTACGTTTAGGGTTATCATAAAGAATCCACTTTTCATCGCCTGTAATGATTTTGTGCAGAAAATCTTTTCCGGAACTTTGAAAACAAAGTGAGTGCAGTGTTATGCCGACGATTTTTGTTGTCTTCTGACAATTCATGCGGAACCCATCTGCCTTTCTTCTGAACCTTTCCCATCGTATGTAAACGTACGGAAATGGGTTGCTGCGTAACGCCAAGCTGTTCTGCAAGCTCCTTTTCAGTTTGCGCAGAGTTTATATCCAGCAGTGCTTGCAATTCGTCCGTTTCAATCTTTTGAGGGCGTCCAGCACGCGGTTCATCTTCAAGACTGAAATCTCCTTGGCGAAATTTTTGATACTATATTTTACATGTAGTATGACTTACAGCGTTCTCTCCATATGCAACACAAATCATTGCAGTGGCTTCAGCAACATTTTTCTTCAGACGCGAAGTGAATGGAAAATCGAATATGCTTTTTTGTTATTGCCATCGTGAACACTATGATTGATTTTTGAGGTTATGTGCATCAAACGCCAAACCGTATGGCATTTTAGAAGGTCAAATGTCAACGCTTTAAAACCTCAAAAGGGCGGGAAGATATATAAAATTTAAATTGTTATTTCGGTTGTATGAAATCTAATGTTCAGAACTTTTTTGTACACCTAATATATAATACTCAATTCTAATATTTGTATAAAAGATTTGATATCAAAGAAGTGATACCAAGTATAGTTTTACATTATCTCGTTCAATATACAATTGCTTTTAAAATATAAAACCCGTGATAAGTATCAATTAAAAGCTTTTCCTTTCAACCCAAGTAATAACAGCTATTTTAAAAGTTATCAAGTTATCAATTACTGGCGCCACTTATATCTTCTTAAAAAAATAAAACTTAAAAATAAAATTGAAGTATATATTTTTATATTTAAAAGTATTTCTATTTTAATTCAAATATTACAAAATTACGTCATCTTATGTCTGATGTTTAATGATAATATTATATATATATATATGTCATTGCATGAAAAATGTTTTACCGATCCAATTAAAATATAATAAAAGGAATAATTTTTTCTTATTAAAATTTGAGGAAATTCAAACGAATTTGGTATTAAAAAGAAAGAATAATTAAAGAAGCATTGTACAGCTTAGAATTTATGAAATAGGAAATCCACTCTTGGCCAGAAACGTGGACAAAATAAAATTTTAAAAATATTAAATATTCTTATTCATTAATAACATTATTTTAAAAGAACATTATACATGTATGAAAAAAATAATAAATGTCTAAAAGTTATATAGTATAATAATATAGTATAATTTAATATAGTAAAAAAGTTTAATGTAGTAAAAAAGTTTTATATAGTAAAAATTTAATATTAAAAAAATATTTAAACACAACAAACATGTCTATATTTTTGCTCGACGGAAACCGCGGGAAGGTGGTGGTTTCTTCCATCAGGAGGAAATGTAAAAAAAATTGTCGAATAAGTTATTTATAACTATTTGACAATTTTCTACATTTCCAAAGGAATAGAGGGATGAAAAATGAAGAAATAAATATTTCACAAAAAGCAATTTCGTGACAGTATTAAAAAAAAAGGTGCAAACAAAAAATAATGCGATATATAAAATATTTAACTTAATATTTATGTATACGTGCGTGAAAGTTGCCTAATATTATAGATTTTGCATGCGTAAGTTAACTAATATATATACATAATAAAAATTATATTTAACCACAATATTTACAGTTGTAATAATGCATGCATTTGCAAATTGTCTTTATGAAAAGTTTTTTATACAATGGAAAGCGAGATTATTCACGTAGATCTCTCTTTCTCTGCCAAAGTGACACGATGCGTAAATAATAAGGAAATCTAAAACTGTATATAAAATCGGAGTACAATTCTTTACAGACAAATTTCAGTAAGTACATATACAGGATATTTTAAAGAGTTCGTCCAGACGACGTTGTTCTACATCATTCATTCTCAGTTCAGCTCTCTAATGCAACTTCTGCGGTGCTAATGCTTATGTTTCGATGGAAAACATATCCTGCAACCGAAAGTTTCTCCAGAATATGTGCGGTTTCTCATTAAAACTGTGTAAGTCCAACAATTAATATTTTTCATTTAAGCAAAATTTGTTCATTTTTCAACTCAAAACCATGCCTCGCAGTGCTGCAAAAAATGTCCACTCTTTCAAAAAAATCATCACTCTTTTAAATTTCATATTGATTATATTTAGTTGGAAGTTGAAGTACTGATATACTCAATTCTGAAGTCATATAATAAATTCGCCGCTATTATGTCAAGTATACATAAAAGCTGCCGGAATTTGTCAATTTAATGATTGATAATCGCGTCCCTGATAGGTCACCTTAGATGTAGCTGATGAAACATAACGTTTCTTATTATAATTGCTTGCTGTGAAATAAACACTGTTTAAGCTTCTCGGGAATAGTACGCTGAATGTGGAGAAAATTCCACAAAATTTCAAAATTGTTTTTAAACGAGAAACGTCAACTCATCTTGTAAAAGCTGCATTAGAACATGTAACTTTTCCAAGAGAGAATAGCAAAGCCCACTGCTCGTCTCAATTAAGCTACCCAGACACGGGGAGCAGTACATTGAATATGGAGACAATTCCACAAAATTTCAAAATTGTTTTTAGACGAGAAACGTCAATTCATCTTGTAAAAGCTGCATTAGAACATATAACTTTTTTCAAGGAAGAATAGCAAAGCCCACTGCTCGTCTCAGAGCTTGTTCACTGCGAGATTGCTTCTTTGTATATTTGCAGTTTGTATATTTGCACCTCTATATTTGAAAGCATTCGATGGTCTGCAACTCCAGTTTTCGGCAATAGTATGTCTTACCTTATGGACTCCATCCATAATAAACAGAAAGTTTTTATGCAAAAACGTACATAAATATATATAAATATACAAAATATATACATACATATAAATATATACGAGAGTAAAAGTTTTGAGCCTTAACATGAAAATGACGTTACTCGTCAAAACCATTCTAGTACTACAATAGTATATGCTTTGAAAGATTTTTGTGAAAATTTCAGCCATTTTGGACGCTCAGTTATTGTTTGACAGTCGTTTGTGTCAATCGATATCAGTGTTTTTGTAAAAATGGAAAAAATTGAATATCGTGCCGTGATTAAATTCTTACATTTAAAAGGCAATACGCCTGCGCAAATTAAAATCAAGTTGAACGCTGTTTACGGGGACTCTGCCCCATCATTTGCCACCGTAAAAAGATGAGCAGCTGAATTTAAACGTGGCCGTACCAGCTTGGCTGATGATGAGCGTTCGAGATGGCCAAAAACTGCGACCACCGCTGATGACATCGAAAATATTCACCAAATGGTACTGGACGACCGTCGAATCAAAGTTAGAGAGATAGCAGAGGCTATGGGCATATCGAAAGAACGCGTTTGTCATATTGACTGAAGAATTGGATATGCGCAAGCTATCCGCGCGTTGGGTAAGCCGCGCTTGCTCACTTTGGACTAAAAACGAATTCGAATGAACATTTCCAGGACCCTGTAGGAACGGTTCAAGCGAAACGAATCAGATTTTTTTGCGTCGATTCATAACTGTAGATGAAACTTAGATCCACCACTACACTCTAGAGACAAAAAAAACAGTCAAAATAGTGGACTGCAAAGGGTGAACCTGCTCCGAAAAAAGTGAAGACGATTCCATCAGCTGGGAAGATAATGGCGACTATTTTTTGGGATAGTCACAGAATTGTGTGTATCGACTATCTTGAAAAAGGTAAAACAATAACAGAAGCGTATTACGCATCATTACTTGATAAGCTGAAGGCAGAAATTGCAAAACAACGACCGCATTTGAAGAAGAAGAAAGTGCTGTTCCATCAAGATAACGCACCTGCTCACACTTCGGCGGTCGCCATGGCCAAAATTCACTTTGGCGAACTGCACTTCGAATTGGTGACCACCCATCGTATTCACCAGATCTGGCCCCCAGTGACTTTTTCCTGTTTCCTAAGCTTAAAATTTCGCTTGGAGGACAGAGATTTTCATCGAACGAGGAGGTCATCGCATATAAACATCTGTTTTGCCGAGTAAGACGCCAACTACTATTTGGAGGGGTTAAAGAGATTAGAGTATCGATGAGAAAAGTGTATCGACTTAAAAGGAGATTATATTGAAAAATAAAACTATATTTGACCGAAAAAATACTTGTTTCTACGTAGGCTCAAAACTTTTCAGACTACCCTCGTACGTATATATTAATTATGTATGACATATAATTTTTTGCAAATAGAATATTTTATAAGAAAATAACAGTAATAATAAATAAAAATAAGTATTAAATAAATATAAAATAAGTATTAAAAAATAATTACAATAATTTTTGTTTCTTTTACAAAAGTTTAAAGTTTGGAGAAATAAAGTTTGGAGATAAAATTGTCCATATAATCACATATATTTTTAATATCATAAATATATATGATTATATATATTTTTATTCAATTTTATCTCATATTTCAACTTTTTGTAAAAGAATCAATGTGATCACTTCTCTTTTAATTATTTCTTATGTTTTATCATTATTATTTTTTTCTTATTATTTTTCAAAAGAAAGAAATTAATATAAACATATATTTCATGTATAATCATCACGTTAAAAAAAAATCGAATCTAAGTGTAAACGTATCTTGTACGAATCTTCATTAAAGAATTTTACCCATGTGGTAGTAATTTTAATTCTTTATTTGATTTTTCAATGAAGAGTCTTTCTATTATGACCCAAGTGATACTAGCTTTTAATTCTTTAAAAAGAAGACTTTGTTTCCACCTGCCAATTCAACTCAAATGATTGTAATAATGTATAAAATTTGTATAAAATAAAAGATTTGATATTAATAATTAGCGCCAAGTTATAATCCTATAAATATTGAGCTAAAAGTCCACCTTATATATTTCAAATTATATATTTTATTTGTATAAAAAATTTAATATACCATTATTTTTAAAAAATAAAACTTAAGTGGTAGTATCATTATTTAAAAATAATAAAAACCAAATATGTATATTTTTCTACTCATTCAAGACTATTTCTTTTCTATCCCAAGTAGTAATTATTTAGCTTTAAAATATTATTATATTACAAAATTGTTTTATTCAACCTAAGATTTTATCACAAAGAATTAAAGTAACTCACATATGTAGGAAAATAATTAATAATGAAAATTATTAGAAATTATTAGTACTGCGTACTAGATGGAAAATGTAAACTTGCAGATGATGTGCATAAGTGTGCGCGGTATTCAGTTCAATTTTTAGTAATGTATGATTGATGTGTCTTCCTAAATTTCGAAGTTAACAAGTGATGGTATAAGTTAAAATTAAGTTGTTTACCGATATAAATGGGGAAGTACAATATTGTGTGTTATACAAAACTTAAGAAATTTAATGCGAAGTCTGTTCTTGATAATGATCTTATGATATTTTATCCATTCTTCTGCAATACTTTTACTGAATTAAAACCGAATACAAGCATATAAAATTAAAGAACGAGAGAGGTGGATGACGCATATTTTCAGCCAGCGTAATATAAAAATTAACAGTTATTCACAGAATTAAAAGACTCTCTGAATGAAACAATTAAAAAGTTAGAGAGATAGTATGGCTTAAGAGTCAAGCGCAGATCTTGTAGCATACAATTTAATTACGGATTATATTGTTACATATGTCACGGCTATCTAAATCTTATAACTTTAAATGAAAGAATGCGTGCTGTATGATAAAATATTGATTTATTGATTGAATTCCTGTTGATGCCAGATTACGCTTGTTGCTAACGAGGATTCGGATGACATCTCTGAGAAAGAATCTTCCCACTCTTAATTATGCGTTCGAAAGTAGGAAGTGGTGAGAAGCGTGCGCGGGGGGTTCTGATTATTTTTACCTATAAATATGCGTACGGAGAAAGCACTAGAGAGTTTTTGTTCCAGTTCCAGTTAGAGTTTTATTCTCGTTTTGGGGCGCTTATTGTTAAAAAGGTCAGTTAAAAGTCGGGCGTAATTATTGTCATTATCATCGTTATAATAAACTTTAGGGTTGAATTCTTAAATTTATAACAAATTGCTGATTGTAATAATTCTCTTAGAAGAATTTAAATCTATCTAAGTAAAAGTCTCCTTAACTAAATAAAGATAATTTTAAATTAAAACAATAGAAAAATTGAAATCTTATTCTTCTCTCTTAAATATTTCTTAATTAAAATCAAGAAAATAATTCTAAATCTAAATTCGGTTGGTGACAAGAGCATAGCATACCAGTCGCAGCCAATAGTGTTGCAACTAAATAATTTGAATTTAGAGTTTTAATAATAAATAATTAATTTCCAAAAGCATTCATGCTCAAAAGAGAAGGGCGCAGAGTTCAAATTAAAAGATTAAAATTTTAATTAAATCAAACGATAATTTTGAATAAAGATCCCTTCCTATTATTCCTAAAACTTAAAGAATTAGAAAGACAACCCGAAATTAAAATAATCAAACAAATTCCTAAATATAAATTGAATAAAACTGATTTTGAAATAAATTATCCAAATTACGATCGAACTGATAGGAAAGATCCGCGATACAAAATTTATAAAATTATCTATTCGGGGTTGATTAAATTACAAATCCAATCCCAGGGTAAAGTACTTAAATGTATTGACCCAAAAACGAACAATCAGAACGTAACACAAAATATTTTTTACGTAATGACATAATTTTTTTTAAGAATCAAAAAATTTTATTTGTCAGAGAAGTTACACATAGGCATATTTTTCTTACTAATAAAAAAATTATATATATTTGAGAAACTTTTGTCAAATTTTTCCAAATAATTTATGTATTTTTATTTGTATTCTTATCAATTTGATTGTTGGTAAATAGGATAAATTTTAATTAGTTTATTTTATTAATTTTTATGATTTAATGGGTGATCATCTTGTTTAAGAATTATTTTATCATCTTTTCTTTTTATTTATGCACGTTTATATATTTCTTACTGAAAATGTCTTTTCCTAAATATATTTTTTTAATATTTTTCTTGGATGATAAGTTTTTATAACAATATAATTATAAATATATATCTTTTATATTTAATAAGTCAATATACAAGAAAATTAATCTTAATTAATCAAGACAAATATTTTCATATAAATATAAAAATATTATAATCTTTATATAGAAGATTTTTAATCTTAAGTTGAGCAAAAGTAATACTTGCAACAATACAAATTCAAGCAAATCAAGACTATAAGAAATAGTGTCTTCCCATAAAGTAAATAACTTCCAGTGGACATCCATTGAACCTTGGCTCCATTAAACTTCCACATCTCGAACGTCTATCTCCACGATGGAAGTCAGATAGACGTTCATTAAAAGTTCAGGAAACATCCACGATGGAGGGTGCTCTAGGATTCCACGGAGAATAGTGCTCTAGGATTCCACCGTGGATGTCCATTAGCCGTCCAGCGAACCTCCGCGGTGGATGGTGCTTTAGAATTCTACCATGGACGTTCATTAGCCGTCCAGCCAAACTCCATGGTGGACGATCCCCTAGGATTCCATCGTGAATGTCCATTAGTCGTCCAGCGAACTTTCACGGTGGATAGTCCTACACGGAACATGACATCTATTAAAGGTCTACATAACCTTCACAGCTTCCATGCGACATCTATCTCCATGATGAAAGTCAGATAAATCTTTAATGGAGACTATACTATCACCATAATGGGCTCTAAAAAAGCTCTACCAAATCTCCATCAGATGTCTTGTGGAGGTTGTATGAATGAATTACAGGTGTTTCATGATACTTTTATGAATCACGTACAGAGTTTATTGGAGGTTTTAGATCCTTTATAGATGATTACTTTATGACAAAATTGAGAATATATACTTATAAATAAATTAAAAATTTATTACATGTATCTTATTTATTCGTATTTAATTGTATATAAATGATTATACCAAACACAAGAAAACATATATTGTCGAATAAGAGAAATATCTCACGTATTTAATACGTGAGATTAATAAATATATAAATGAGTAAATAGAATATATATGTAAATTTATAAACACTACACACTACTCACATGGAACATGATATTAAAAATCTATATAACCTATAATTTTCACATATAACATATAACATATAATTTTCCTTTATATATATAATATAATTATTATATAGTATAATATATAGTATAATTAAATTATTTACAAAAATTACACACGCTATCAGGACATTGACATTGAGATTTGAATCTTATGACAATGTGATAACATATACTGATAGAATATCTGTTATATTTTTACATCAAAATTCTAAGTTTAATTATACAATAGTAATTATAGTAGTTCCATCGAGTGAGAGACCAACATCGCTCTGGAATACCGGTCGTGAGGATTCGAGAGAATACATGTATTAGGTGTACAAAAAAGTTCTGAGCTTTTTTTTGTAAAATTCAATCTTTATTCAAAAACAAACAAAAAAATATTAATCAGCGAAATTTTCCCCGTTTGCATCAACGACCTTTTACCATCTTTCGGGTAGTTTGCGAATTCCTTGACGATAGAAGCTCACCGAGCTTCGAAGCGATAAAGTCATCAATGCATTTTCGTATCTCTTGAAATCTCACGAAATGTGTATCAGCCAAATGATGTTGCAGCGATCGGAATAGGTAGTAATCGGAAGGCGCCATGTCTGAGCTATACGCCGCGTGCGGGAGAAGTTCCCAGCCTAACGCAAAGATATGATCCTGAGTCGCTTTCGTAACATGTGATCGAGCATTATCATGAAGCAAGATCACTTTACGACGTCCTTGGCCAGTAAATGATCTCTTTTCTTCTAATGCATCGCTCAAATTGGTCAATTGTTGGTAACGGTCTGCCGTGATTGTTTCACCCGGTTGTAACAACTCGTAATACAACACACCTTTCCCACCAGATACAGAGCAAAATCTTCTTGGCATGGATATTGGGCTTTGGCGTCGATGAAGGTTGACCAGGGTCCAGGGACCATAATTTTCTACTGTTTAGGGTTATCATAAAGAATCCACTTTTCATTGCCTGTAATGATTTTGTGCAGAAAATCTTTTTCCCGGAACTTTGAAAGCAAAGTGATGCAGTGTCACGCCGACGATTGTTGTCTTCGGACAATTCATGCGGAATCCATCTGCCTTCCTTCTGAACCTTTCCCATCGTATGTAAACGTATGGAAATGGTTTGCTGCGTAACGCCAAGCTATTCTGCAAGCTCCTTTTCAGTTTGCGCAGAGTTTATATCCAGCAGTGCTTGCAATTCGTCCGTTTTAATCTTTTGAGGGCGTCCAGCACGCGGTTCATCTTCAAGACTGAAATCTCCTTGGCGACATTTTTGATACCATCTTTTACATGTAATATGACTTACAGCGTTCTCTCCACATGCAGCACAAATCATTGCAGTGGCTTCAGCAACATTTTTCTTCAGATAAAACGCGAAGTGGATGGAAAATCGAATATGCTCTTTTGTTTTTGCCATCGTGCACTACTGAGGTTATGTGCATCAAACGCCAAACCGTATTTTAAAAGGCCAAATGTCAACGCTTTAAAACCGCAAAAGAGTGGGAAGATATATAAAATTTAAATTGTTATTTCGATTGTATGAAATCTAAAGCTCAAAACTTTTTTGTACACCTAATATATTGTTATATAAGTTATATTGTTATATAAATAGTCTCAATTTTAAAATCTTGATTACATATGTAATTTATATGGATAATTTAATTACATATATAGATCCGTGAACCTATAATATATTATGTTTAATGAGAGTTATTTTTATTATGAAAATTGTTTATAAATTGTTGAATATTTTGATTGAATATTTTGTTTATTTGTTTATGAATTTATCAATAATTGTATTAAATATGAGAAATATTTTTCTTATTTATATATTAAGGTTAATTAAGAAAGATAGTCATTAATAATGTTATTTCATTATTTATTCATTAAAAATGACTTAAAAATGACGATTAAATGACAATATATTTATGATAATATTTCGTGACAAATGTTACGTTTATTTTATGTTGTTTTTTAGTACACTGACAAAAAATGACCTTAAATCATCGTCATAATGACATTATCTTGTTAGTTGGGATATATAGATTTTATACGAATAATCTTATTATATTTGGTATGATTACAGTATAAATACAGTATGATATCACGTGCTGTTAGGGTATATATTCGGTATATTCTGAAGATGAGCTTAAGAATATTCGAGAAATGATATCATCAAGATGTCATATGAATGTTCTGTGGTACATTAAGCAATAGTACATATGACCATAGTACATATGACCATAGTACTTTCAGTACGAGTGTAGAATATTTAAATGATATCATATGCTATTAGGGGGATGTTGTAAGAAAGTTATTAGGACATTTGTCACATTTGTGTAACTTTTGTCACTGCAAAATCGACTGACTCAATTTTGATTACTATTAAAAACAAAGGTAATTTAATTTTTCGGATGATGTCAAAATAACATAATGCTCTGAAGCAGTTATTCGATCAAATTATAATTCGCACTAGAAAAAATATTAAGACAATTGTGACTATGAAAGTGTTTAACGATGTTTGTCATTCAATGTTTAATGACAGTGCAATCAAGAACACATTTTGTAGCAAGATGCGTTTGACAATCATAAAACGCAACTTTTAAAAGCATAATTGTAATTTATGTTAATTTGCGTTTATTCTATGAAGCTAAGTGCGCTACCAATTTAATACACAAAGATTATATTAGACGTAAGTTTACAATATTGATTCATTTTAAACATCAATAAAAATTATTTTCTTGTGTTATAATGATATATATTAATATTTGTTTAACATTTCACTATTACATCCCTATATAATATCATTTATAACAGTCTTGTTACCTATTCTTCACACTATATATTACTTGCCTATATTATCTGTCAATTTCGACGCATGCGGAAAGGACGAGTTCACTCGTATATCTTTCTCTCTCGCACATACTTTGGACACAATATATACAGTAGCGCAACTCTCCGTCGATGCCTTTTATGTCAAAATGAACTGCACATGCGCGAATGAGATATGTAATCAATCAGGGCACGAATATTCCATCTCACTTCCTTTTTCTATTATAACTTAATTTCTCTTTTTAACTTATCATATACACAGTGTAGATCTTTTTAACTTATCATATACACAATGTTTAGAATAGAAATGTACATAGGCGCATGAAATTTATTTCTTGGTATTGCATCCCGTATGGAAAGGAACTATTGAGAATTATTGAGAACTATTCAGATTTCTATAGTTATCATTCAATTTCTATAACTTGAGTAGTAACTATTACATGCATGAATAGTAATTGAATAATAACTGCGACTATTGACGAATAGTTCTGAAAAGTAACTATTGCCGACTATGTGTATGAATAGTAATTAAATAGTAACTGCAACTATTGGCGAATAATTCTGGCATCTATAGACAGTTACTATTCAATTACTATTCATGCATGTAATTGTCAATAGTTACTATTCAAGTTACTACAGAAATTGAATGGTAATTATAGAAATCTGAATAGTTTTCAATAGTTCTCAATTCCTTTCCATACGGGATTATGTATTCTTCAATTAAATACATAGAAATAAAGTACAAATAAATTTTATTAATTTGTACAGTTTTGTATTATATTATGTATTGTCATATTACACAAATAAAATTATACATGACTTTTCTAAAAATAAATAAAAATTATTTAACAAAGTTAGTACCGATTGTTAGCAATATTATATGATATCTGAAACAATACAAATTATTATACATGTATATATGTATATTGTAATATATGTACATATGTGTATCATTGTATTGTGACGTATTTATTCTAAACACGTTATTTGCGATAAATATCATCACATGCCTCGGTGGTCGAAGGGATAAGATGCCTGCCCGATAAGCAGGAGATCCAGGTTCGATTCCTGGCTGAGGTCGTGTATTTTTTCGCAAAATAATTACGAGTTTTCACGACTGGTTTATGGTTGGGCCCCGCCGTGACGCACATCCTCCCTTCTTTCTCTGGTTAAAGAAACATACATATAACTTTTATTATAATATATAGAACTAATTTATTATATGATAATGTATATGCAAATATGCAAACTAAAAAAAAATAAAAAGAAAAAATACATTAGATAAAACAATATATTAAATTATAAAAATATAAATAGTATATTAATTAACAATTTTTTTTTAATTTCATTAGTATCTCTATCAGTGTTAACTTCATAAAATATAAAAAACAAGTATTATAATATGCAAATAATGAATGAATGAAATGAATAAATAATGAATAGAAATAAAAAATTTATAAATCATAGACAAAGCAATATATATTTGGAAAATAAAGAAACAAATATTGACAAACATTAATAACCCATACAGCACATTAACATTGAATCAATGTTTTAGAAATGTTGAGTTGCAACTATGCTGATGTTGAATCAACACTGAATCAATGTTGCATAAACGTTGTTGCAATGTAAAAATGTCCGCGAATGTTGATTTATATTTGTAATGTCTACGTCTGATGGACATTGACACAAAATTGTTTCAATATTGAATCTATGTTGATGGAACATTGATATCATACCGATATGACGTAGATTTTAGGTTTTTGCATTGCTCTTCCACGATTTTACGTATATTTCACTTTTATAATGCAATTTTAAATTGCCTATTATTACTAATTTATATATGAAATTATGATATAATATAGCAAAATAAAACATAATTTAATATAAATGAGAAAAATAAGAGACATATAAGTCAAGCCGAATCTTCTTACTTGAAAAATTTTTGTTTATTGAAGAAACAACATTAAACATTTCGACCTGTATTAAATTATCTTCAGTAACATCTGAGGAAAAACATAGAATATATAAATCTTAAAACAAATTTGTGTTACATTAAAATGAAATATTGCTATTGGACTTACATAGAATCAATCAAAAAGACAAATAAAAAATCTCCAGTCACTTGCTCCCAACATGAACAGGGACAGAAACATGACAAAGATCAGGTCAGACAAATGCCCAAAGATATTCTTAGTATCTAAATTATATAAAAACCAATTAAAATGCTAAATCACCCAAACCGTCAAAACGTATTAAAATTAGTCAGATAAAAAAAAATCGTCAAATAGTCAAAACAAATAGTCAAAAACTAAAAAGTCGGAAGTTGGGAAAATAAAAGAATAAAAATAAAAATAAAGATAAATAAGAAATAAATATTAAAGAAATAAATAAAAAAAATTAAATTAAATAAATAAATAAATAAAAAATAAAAATTATTATGTTGAATTATAAAATTATAAAGTCATTATGTCCATAAAAATGAGTCAATAAATATCTATGAGCGAAAAGTCGAGTAGTCTGTATCAAATAGTAATCATTACTGTTGTCAGAAAAACAAACCGATACAGGCTTGAAGAAAGGAGACAAGAAAAGGAATAAGAGAAGAGAAAAGAGAAAAATGTATGTGGTGGAGACGGAACAATAGGAAGAGGAGGAAAGAAGGAGTTAAATCGGGGCTAACTGGTTAAGGACAGGCAGATAATTGTCAGACAAAAGATCCGTGTCGCTCTGTTTATTGAAGTTGTTTTGATGTAAAAAAATTTCAATGAAAATTTAATAAATTGGTGACCTTTCTTGTCTGATTTCAGAAAAAAATTTTAATGAATATTTATGTATATACATACATATATGCATATTCAATGTAGCAACATTTTACAATCAATGTTGAAAAACCAACACAAATTAGATGTAAAAAAACTCCGCACATTTATATGAAACATTACAACATTTTATCAACATTTTTTTAATGTTATATTATGTACTGTCTGGATAAATATGATTAAAAGTATGTCATATTAAAAGATACAATAATACAATAAACATGCAATTTAAATGCAGATGTTAAATAAAACAGAATGCTCAACTTCTAATATTCATACATTAATGTTTAATATTTATTTATTTCTTCCATACAACTCAATCATTAGTTCGTGCCTCAGCTACTCAATCCACCTTGGTACGAACCAAAGGAAAAGCAGTAAAGAAAGAAATTTAACAGTTAAAGTTAAAATTTTAATTTTTTCATAACACGTATAATTTTATAAAATACCTTTTATTTATTATACATTTTAAATATAACATGCAAACAAACATAAAGATATAAAGATTAAAGATTTAATATTAAAATTAAACACTTATAAAAGTAAAATTTATGCTAGCAAATAAATTGTCACACTCATATACTTAATAAATATCAATTAGTAAATGTTGTGCATAAAGATAAGACTATGTGTGTATATATATATATATATATATATATATATATATATATAATTAATAATTATTAATAATAATTAAAATACATTAGTATGGAAAAGAATTATAAATGTAAAATGTTTAAAAGTTTTCTGTTTTTTCTACTAATGCTTTTGCATTCTTTGTTATGTTGAGATAAAGTAAAATAAATACGCATGCGGAAAAATAATTTTATTAAATAGTTTGTAGGAAAGTGTGGACATGGTGCCTCAAAATTTACATCCTATGCAAGTTAATATAAATAATTATCAATATTTTTTTGAAAGCAATTATTTTCAAATGTTGTCACAAATATTTCCTCTAATTTATGAATATATGCACAAAAATTATTATTTGCTATTTGTAAATTTCCAAAAGGATCATCTGTATTATTATAAGCTCGGAAAAAACAATATAAAGTAGTATTATCTATTATAGTCTTATTTTCATTTACATAATCTGTGCATATTTCATACGTATGCATTTCTGTACATTTTTTAATAAGATATTCGCAAATATTGAAAAGCATTTTTTTCCGGCAGATTCATGTTATAATAATCGTGATTGGGAATATTTAAAATATCTATTCGCGTATGTGTGTGTTCCCGCCATTTTCTGTTAAATACTGTATAGGCATCTCTACCAAGAGGAAAAAATATAGAGAAGTGAGACGGAATATTCGTGCTCTGATTGGTTACATACCTCGCGCGCGCAGTTCCTTTTGACATACGCTCGAGAGAGTTGCCCAAATCGGGAGAGTTGCGCTACTGTATATACTGTGCTTTCGGTGCCAATATTCCCCCTCCATGCCTATATTCAAAGGTAGGAATAGTCAAAAGATGGCGGACCAATCAAAAGTTGCTTTTTCGTGGCCAGTCTCTGGATGCGTTCCTTTATTCACTCCAAGTTCTCAAGACGTAATGAAAGTGTACTGTGGCTATCGTTTCGTTTTAGTTTCATGCGCTTTTTAACTGCTTCAAGATTATAAAGCGGAACGCAGTTGCAGTATGTTTTCTGAAGCTCTAACTGAAATAATGGCTGGCATATCTAATATTAAAAAAAATATAATTTTATTATACAGAGTAATTCAGAACAATTGTTTGTCCTTAAAGGAACATATTCCTGATTTTATTCTAAGACAATTTTTCCTTTACCAAAATTTTATTCGAAGCTTAGTTTTTAAATTATAAGCAGAAATAATTTATCAATTACGCTGAGTATAGAAGATAAGCAGGGACGGCGCAATTCACCGTCCACGGGTAACTACGCGGGGCGCACGCTGCGATCAACTGCTTTGCTACGAGACACAAACACACATGCACATTCGCGCTCGCATGCATGCAAGCACACATACACGCACGCACACACACACATGCATGCACTTACTTTGTAAAAATTTAATGTCTCCATACCTTGCAAAAAACGAACAGATAATTTCATTCGCCATGATAGCAACTCTTTCCATGCGACGAATCCATATCGAATAAATCAAAGTTTTTCTTTCTTGAATTATATTAATACTCACGCATTCGATTGATTTATAAAAATTCAAATCTATCGGTCCATCACTATTAATCGCTACCGATTAATTATTTGGCGACTGAGAATTACTCAAATTAAACAGCACATTACAATTAGAGAAATTAGAAATTTTCTTTTTCTTATAAATTGTATAACATTATTAATCATCACATTTACTGACGCACTCGATCGATAAAATAAGACCTTTACGAATTAATTGGTTCATCAGTAATAATCACTATCTGTTAATCATTCGGTGAATGAGAATACTTGATGAAAAAAAACATATTATGCATAATCTTTTAATAATCAAAGGATTATTAAGCGAAATATCAATCGTCTCATCCTATTTATACGATCTCTGTGGGAGACCATGTCCCCCCTCCGCGCCACCCCCCACGAATAGGAGATCGCGGTTTGCGGGTCTCAATCCGCAATCTCCTATTCGTGAGGGGATGGCACAGAGTGAGACATGGCAATTTGCGGGTCTCAATCCGCGATCTCCTATTCGCAGGGGATGGCGCAGAAGGAGATATGGTCTCCCACGAAGATCGTATAAATAGAATGAGATGATCGATACTTAGCTCAATAATCCTTTGATTATTAGAAAAACATCCTTATCAAGATGATATGGGAACATTTATGAAGAATATTACGATATGCTGATGGCACTTGGTGAGCATCATGGGCAATATCACGCTATTGCAAGATGATACGCCGAATTGTACCCAAACCGAGCAAGAACACATCCATCGGCTCCTGTTATACTTCGAGCTGCTCAAAGGCTATACGAAACTGGCAATCCTCCCAAACAAACACGACACTCGGAAAGATCGCGAGGCAAGAAATTTGCGAAATATGGAGACAGTTGTACGTGCTTTCGCGCAAAATCCGAAAATGAGTATTCGGATCGTTGCTCGAGAACGATTTATCATATGCAACTGTATAAAGGATATTGAAAGAAGAAAAATTGCACACATTTCATTACACACGCGTACAATATTTACGACTTGAGGATTATTATCTAAGAAGAACATTCTGCGAAAATTTTCTGAGAAATGTTGAATGAAATCCCAGATTTGCTTCTCATGTGATATTCAGTGATGAATCGCTATTCACACGAAAAGGAATTTTACATACATAACTTGCAATCTGTGGACTACTTATTATTGTCAAACAGAACTTCTCATCGAGTAACGTGTGTCGTATATGTAACGCATCTTATCAAATGATTTCCAAACCAGCCGATTAATCGGTAATAATTAAATGTAATTTATTACTTTGTAATTTATTATTCGTGAATTTTTCGATTTATTGATCATTGCATAAGTTCGTAAAAGTGTTGATATGTGTTTATAAATAATTAATTATTGTGATTATACATAATGTGTTTTTTTTTCATCGAGTATTCTCATTCGCCGAATGATTAACTGATAGTGATTATTACTGATGAACCGATTCATTCGGATAAAGGCCTTATTTTATCGATCGAGTGCATCAATAAACGTGTTGATAATGTGATACAATTTATAAAAAAAAGAAAATTTCTAATTTCTCTAATTGTATGTAATGTGCTGTTTAATTCTCAGTCGTCAAATAATTAATCGGTAGCGGTTAATAGTGATGGACCGATAGATTTGGATTTTTATAAATCAATCGAGTGCGTGAATATTGATATAATTCAAGAAAGAAAAAGTTTGATTTATTCGCTGTGGATTCGTCACATGGAAAAAAAGTTGCTATCACGGCGAGTGAAATTATGATATTAATCTGTCCGTTTTTTGCAAGCTACGAAAACATCGAATTTTTACAAGGTAAGTTTATGCATGCGTGTGCGTATATGTGTGCATGCATGTGTGCGAGCACGAATGTGCATGTGTGTTTGTGTCTCGTAGCAAAGCAGCTGATCGCAGTGTGCGCTCCGCGTAATCACCCGCATTGGACGGTAAGTTGCGCCGTCCCTGCCTACCTTCTATACTCAGCCCGTAATTGATAAACTATTTCTGCTTATAATTTAAAAACTAAGCTTCGGATAAAATTTTGGTAAAAGAAAAATTGTCTTAGAATAAAGTCAGGAATACGCTTCTTTAAGAATAAACGGTTGTTCTGAATCACCCTATATATATTAAATATATAAAAAATAATTAATAATAATAAAAAAATTAATAATAATAATATTAATATTAACAATTATTATTATTATTATCATTATTATTATTATTATTATTATTATTATTATTATTATTATTATTAAATAATTTATAATATATAATATATAATATATAATATCATATAATAATTTTATTATATTATTTCATGATTTTATATGAATATATATACGTACATATTATACGCTTTATTTTCTTCAGCATCAATCAAGGTTATTTCAGTCTCCATGGAAGCAGCCATGTTTGTGCTCTGACTGCTTTACTTCGCTGGTTGCAGTAGCCGCAACAGAAAGTACGTCAAAATCAATGACGTCATAGAATTCAAGGCAGTATTTTCGAACTGCTTTCTATATTGGAACGCTATTCGTAGTATTGACGATACTCGGAGTGAGTAAAGCAACACACCTTATATCGGAACGCTATTCGTAGTACTGATAGTATTCGGAATAAATAAAGGAACGCACCCTCTGATTATAGCGTCTCTATACTGTGCTTTTATTTTGCATGTGTATTAATTTGTGACTTATAGTTCCACGGCTCAATATAGACGTTGGTGGTAGTAGTGTACGACGATTTCTACGGTATCTCTCTGCCTATAGTCAAAGGAATTTATTTGTCACTCCTATCAATCCTGTACAGGTTACGATTCGACTGTGTGTGTTGTGTATCTTTTTTCGGTTGTCACTATTCGTAATGATTCAATAACGACTGATCTTTTTTATTATAAAATGAGCGAACTCGATGAACGATTATGATATTCAAAGAATGCTGAGTAACGATTCGTATTGAAGAGACATACTGTATGTACCATCGGTTATTTGGATTTTCACATATATTTAAATACCCAGTTAACAAAATGTTAGCAGAATGTCAGCAAACTGGCAACAGATTTAATCAGAAAATGTTAGTAGACTTCATCTAAAGTCTCATTCTGCTTACATTCTGTTGACAGAACCTGTTGACATTCTTTGGCAACAGACTGGCAGCAGAAATCAAGCAGATCCTGCTATCAAATTGTGTTGTGCAGCCCTGTTTGCTTTCTGCCGCCAATCTGATGGCAGCCTGCAGCAGGGTCTACTCGATTTCTGCTGCCAATCTGCTAGCACAGAATGTCAACAGATTCTGTCAAGTTTCTGACAGCAGTTTGCTAACATTATCAGATATTAGATATAGCAATTAGATATTATAGATATTATAGATATTAGATATAGCAATCTGTTGTCTTTCTAGCATCAGAAATTTATAACAGACTTTGCACACAATTTGTCTTTTCAGATTTGGCTACTATGTGTCGGGGTACTGTAGTAAATGAGTAGATACATGGTTTAGGCGTTATATTGAAAGATTATTTTGTTTATAATCAACCTACTATAAACATAATGTCCTGTCGAATTAAAGGAATAGCGAACCTACCAGATGTGGATAATATTAAAAGATTGCTTTATGGTGATGCTATTGGTAAATGTAAGTTTTCTTGATACAATATGCATTGAGATATTGTATATTCTAATATTTTTATAAATTTCTTTTAGTCGAATATATACCGAGCGATGAACTACCTCTTCAAGACTGTGCTATATCGCTATCGTCAGTTGGAGATGTACTTGCGATGGCTTGGAATACTAAGATGATTATATTTGTTTGTAAGTTAAAATCTTTTATTTGCTATTATGCTCTTGTTATATTTACACATGCAGTTTCATTGGTCGATGATGATTGGTCGATGATGATTGGTCGATGATGATCGTGACAAATATAATTTATTTGATGTTTCGAATCGATGAATGATTTCTCCAGATAGACGTGCGTTTGTATACACGTATACGAGTGAAATGTATAAAATATGTATATACGAGTGAAATATATAATTATGTTGTTTTTCTATAGCGAGATGGGATTCGGAAGAATTGGATGAAATAAAAAATAAATTCTATATAATGTGGCATGGAGAAGTGACGAAAGAAGCCAAGTGAGTAACATTTTGGAGCTACATTGAAACAATGTATGTAAATTGTAATCAAGATACTTTTTAGTGAATGGATAACGTCGGTGATCTGTTTGCCTTTGATATCTTTAGGAAAAGCTACTGGTCCGGATTGGACATGTATAGCTGTTGGATATAATACAGGTTTCATTAGATTCTATACGGAAGTAAGAATGTCAATTTGCTCATTTGCTATTTTGTTCCATCCTATTAATTTGTTATACGACATACGGTTCCTATTTTATTAGACAGGCGCGTTGCTCCTGGAGGAACGAATCCATAATGAATCAGTTCTAGGAATAAAATGCCAGTCGTTTAGTTTACCAAAACACACTGGAGATGCTGGCTGTAACGAAGAGATTTACATTTTATACAATAGTGGTGTTTGTATATTGCAAGGATTTCCATTATTTTCAACTTTACGTGCCTGTAGAAATCATTTGGCCAAAAGTATATGTTGTTATTTAATCTTTTCTTTTTTTATTCGTGTTGTTTCCTCTTTTATAGAATTGAATTTTGATGTGTATTCTTTTATTTTATAGTTCAAGCGAATTGCGATGATTTACCACCGATTACAAATTTGTCGTATAAAAAATGGGCATTCAAGAATCAAGATATTGCGAACGATTCTGAAGTGATAGGTACGACGTTGATAAATAGCTTTGATCATTTAATGACAGCATCGATTTGCGGTGGATATAACGCGACATACAGATCTAGCGCGCCGCAACATAATTTAATTATTGCAACGGGAAAACGACCATTTGTAGGATTTCACTATGCGCTGGAAGGTAGTAATGCACCAGTCTTGTCAGATGTTGCTATCGCTATGGCTAGCAAATTGGCCAACGCTATTGGCACTGCTGTTCCGTAAGTACTTTTCATATGTCTGAGTAGTTTCCATGTGAAAGTTTAATAAGAATTATTTGTAAAAAGAAAAAAAAATTTTGTTGACTCAGATGGTTTCGTGGAAATTCCAAGAATATAATGTCTGAAGCATCGAAAGGTGCCATTCATGAGTCTGTAGAGACAATGACGTGTCGATTTGGTTTAAGCGATATTATGAGAGAGGGTGACTGCATTGTTTGCAGTCCGAACAAAATGTTTTCGGTAATATCAGACGGTATGGGCAGAGTGATACTTGCGAGTAATAAAAAGGGCATAGCTGTGAGGATGTGGAAAGGATATCGCGATGCTCAATGTGGCTGGATAGAAGTCACCGAAGAGAGAGATCGCGGAATTCGTCGGAATATCGAAAAATCTGGACGAAAAGTTTTGTTACGCACTGCCCTATTTTTGGTTATTTATGCACCAAAGAAGGGTGTGATAGATATTTGGAATATTCAGCAAGGCCCAAAAATCACTACCTTTACTGCTAGCAAAAATGGACGGTGAGTTGTATTTGCTATTGTACTTATTCTACTCTTCTTCTCTCCGTTCCTTCCATTTCCCGTCCCTTTCATTCTCTATCGCTGTTTTTCCCGTTTCTCATACGAGATCATTGATGTTCTTGTAGATTATTGTACATTAATTATGGCTTTCTCGGCGTGAACGATAATGTTACTTTGTTGAAAAATAAAGCGCAATACTCGTGTGTCTTTATCGATCCACTTGGAGGATTAAAGGAGATTTGCGTTCCATTCCACTTTGCACTAAATAGTAAAAATGGAAAACGAGCACGTGACATACATTTACTTCGGAAACTGAGGACGTTTCTGAGAGAAGAGGACTATGATGAGGAAAAATTAATTTCTGAAGTTACTACCATTTGTCTCGGAATAGAAACGAATGAAGTTCGAATACAGATGTTAGAGATTTTAATGAATAGCAAACATATTTTACCAGACGCTTTACTCGCCGCGACGCTTTGTTTTGCGACAAAACCAGGTACGTGCAATGTCGTACTAGCGTTCCGCGCTATGTACCGGTAAATAAATTATATCAATTTTTTGCTAATGGAATATATGCTGATGGATGTGGAAAATTATTGCAGAAGAATCGGAACCTACCGCCAAGATGCTTCGCAAATTGACAACCCAATTACAACAATTGATTACGTTTTATAAATACGTTAAATTTCGATTTGATATTTCATCCAAGTATGATATAACGATTAATGATGTGACGAGTGCTAAAAGTTTATCTTTAATATTATTAACTTCGGAGCGAGAGGTAAACCATGTTACTAAATTGGCCAAGATGTTAAACAACTTCATAGATGGTAACGTTTCATCGGAAACCAGAGTTAAATTTAAGGATGAAAATGTGTTCTTTGATTTTTTATCGTGCTTTGAATTAGGCACGTCGAGACTGATCGGGCTACGAAAAGATGTAAAGGAGGAAAATGTATACAAGATCTGTAAGTATACTTCGTAATGTTTGAAAATTTATAATTATCGTGATTGTATTCTACATAGTTATGAAATATGATTTAACGCGACGTTTAGCACGATTGATATATCAAGGATGGATGCGTTTGAATGATGCGAAAGAAAAATGGCAGCAAGCAGCTAAAGACAGTAACATTCAACCATTTATCTTTATGCGATTGGCATTGATATATTGGATGCACAAGGAGGAAGATGAATCTTTGGAAATAGAATTAAAACGTTTTACGCAGCTTTTACATGTTATTTGTTTATTAACCGGTAAATTTTTATTGTGTTTTCCATAATATCATATGATATATATGATATATATATATATATATATATATATATATATATATATATATATATGAGATATATTGAATTGATCTGTTGAGTTTAATAATCTGTAATCTAACAGATGTGGAAAAAATTTGTGTTGACTACAATGAAATTTCTTCATGGTGGAAAAATGTACGCACTATTCTGACAGAATCTGCGAAACCTTTCAAGGCGTTCACTGCTGCGTTAGCGTGCAGAGCGACCGCTATGACTCTAGAGAAGTATAAGGAGAAATTGCAAAGTCAGAAACTATCGAAGGATCGTGGAAACGAGGAGGACACTAAAAACGGAAACGATTTAACTCAGATAGATGAAATTGTGAATAAACCGAATGATGTCACACCAGACGATGAAACATATAATTTGATTAGCGAATGGGAAAATGTCAGTAACGATACCTGTCAATTTACGTTGTTGATCGGGAATCTAGAGGATATTACTATATTGAATGCTGTTATTAGGTGTGTATTAGATAATGATTGGAATGCATAGAGACGTGTTGTGATTTTTCCTTGTAATAACAAAGATTATTTTATTTCTAGTCAGCATGTTATATTGGATGAGACAACGCAATTCTATGCTCTGCCATTTACGAGAAATGATATTTCTCTGGCATCGATTCTCTCTAAAGGAAGAGGTATGTCTAAACTTGCTTATTCGATAATACATCCGGTTATTAGTACTGTACTCTTGATTCTCCACATTCTATTCGCTTGAATCAGGTTCGGTGTCTGAACTGGTTGCGAAATGGCTCGGTACAACCGGTATCGATCCAGCACGGTTAATCGATACTACTGACATAGAATTCGATCAGCAATTATCGGTGGGTTCTGTACAATTGACTGATACGCTGAGTGAGGCGACTGCTATTGAAGTGTCTCGACAGGACCGAATGAAACTTCTCTCTTTATCGGTAGAAATCGGAGACGAAGCAAAGGTGGACACGACTACGGAAGCATCTGTTTTAGGCAAGATATAATTTATAGAGACGGTAAAGACGATAGAAATGGGTTTCCAATTATGTACATTTAATCGTAATATGAATCTTTCTTCTCTAGACAAAGTAGCTCTACTCAAACGACATTTCCCATACAGTTTAACGAGCAGTGTTTTACTAGCCAATTTATGCTGGGAGTTTGCCATGTCGTGGAATAAAGATGTTACTCAGCTAAATTCGCTTGCAGCTGCCTTGACTGTTTTACGACAAATACCTATAAAGAATATGAGACACGGTAAACTTGCTTTTATATCGCTTCTTCGGTAAGCTACTTTAGAAACATTCATATATATTTATTCATGTGCACACTTTTATGTTTACTCGATAGGCGTCTGTTGTCTGTTGTGGACGCTTCACATAAAGAAAAGAATAGAAGCGGTGGCAAAGCTGATGAACAAACTCGGAAAATTACCAAAGGAAAGATTGTGTATGCAAGACGTTGGTTTGTCTGACATTCAAGTAACGACATTTTTACAGCACTGTGTCTCCTTCTTGGATATATTTATCGATGTACGTAGAATTATGCAATTAACGAATTAAATAAATTGTTACATAAGAAATATGTAGTGAATACACACGACTATGCGTGGTAAGTCATACATCATCTTTTTACTTTACGAGTTGATTTATACTATACGTAGGCTGAAATACTCGAACGTGGAGATTGTGCGATAACAAAATCGGAAGAATTGTGGGACGGACATCTCGATGGACCGCAACCATTTGCTGCATTAGCCATTTCTCAAGCACCAGCTTGGTACGACTTAATTCTGTTACATGTACAAGTGACTAATGTCTTGTATATGATGGCGTGTCTCAATTTGAAAATGTTGAAACCATTGAATAATTTGTTCGAATCTGTGGTAAGTCTGTAGCGAGAGGTGTATAATTAAAGGTGTGTATAGTCATATACAAACATTTGTCCCTTACTCACACGCAGGTACAGCCCTATCTCTTTCAAGATATAACCGACAAAGTGATACTTACGTGGTACCGAGATGACAAGAGGGACAATGCCCGTACAGACTTTTTATGTAGAGTAATTACAGCATCGATGGAATTTATTCATCGGGAGACCACCGATGGCGTGACGGTCAGTTCGACACAGGCTATCTCGTGGATGAGCAAATGTCAAACATTAGCGTGTATCTGGAAAATTAATAATGATGAATTAAGGATACATCAAGCCTGTCAGCTGTATATAAATGGTTTCGATCGTTTAGCGGAAGAGGTAGATATATAATAAATTTATTATTCATTTTTGTACGTATGCATACGTGTATATTTTATACATGTATATTTATACGTGTATATTTATCGACAAATGCATGTATACATCAAATATAAATGCTTATAATCACTTATATCATGTATTACGTGACACGTTTATATTCTTTATTCATAACTATCTGTTCCATTTGTCGTTAGGTAACTGTAATGGTAACCGATATCGAACGCTTGGCTGCAAACTTATTACCTATAGTTGGAAGAAGAATGATGGCATATCTTTCAAAAACGCCTAATCTTTTGGAAGAAATGTCACGAATGAGCCCAGCGCTTACAAGATATTTGGAAAACCTGGTAAGTCGAGGGTAACTCTGTTGTATTTATCGAATATTTTGAGCTTGCCTGACAGTTTGATTTATTTTTAGAACGTACCTGAGATAGTCTGTACAAATTGTTCGAATGCCGATACTATGGAATTGATTCGACGAGTATCAGTGCATTTACCTAAAACGCATTGTGATTATCATATTATGCTATTAATGTTAGATGCAACATTTATTTATGAAGATAATAATTAATTTCAAATTATATAAACTGCGTCCCGTGATATTGTGAAGGGAAAGACTAAGAATGGCGGGATTTTGTCGAACTGTACCGCTTGTATATATTAAAAATACAACGAAACGAGAATAGACTCGAAGCCATTGTTTTTTGTTAATGAAAAGACAATATGCTATTGTCGCAGATAATAATACTAAAAAAGATAATGGTAATCAAATTGCAAAGTTGTAAGAATAAGTAATTGTTATATACTTTTCAATACATTATTTAATTTAATATTTAATTATAAACGGAATCGGGCAATTTAATTATAAACGGAATCGGAAACCACCTCGATAGTTAATGACACAATTCTAACGCAAGAAACACAATTGTCTTTATCTGTATTCATATCTGTACATATATGTTTGTATGTAAAATACATTGATATACACACAGGATATTAATTGATTTCGTTCTGAGATGCACATATAAATTTTTTTTGTCTTTATGTTTAGTCGAATTTATTTAAGATCGATTTTTTTTAAGAGTCTATACATGAAATCTATATAAATTCTTAATTCTTAATTACTCTATATTGAGTTTAAATTCTAATTATCACTGTATGCCTATAACCAAATATAACATTTCTCTTGAATATATATCCTTATCCTAAGTAATCATGTTTTGGTAGCGTTTATATAAAGAATCTATAATTTATTAAACATACATTAAATATTATGCCTTAGCCATGCATGTGGATTAACAATTTGTTCAAATAACGTAAGGTACAGATGCGTCTTGTATGAAATGTTTTATACCTTTATAACTGTTTTAGATATAAAATTTTCCAATATATTCTGTATCACATATAAATCTTGTGTTTGCATTAATTTTAAAATTATATGGCATTAAACATGCACGGTCGATTATGCGATAACTTAAAAACGAATCGCAAAACCTTGATATTGCTGCCGTGTAATAGTCTCCCAATTTGTAAACTCGCAATGATGTATCTCGCTACCTGGACTGCCCACTGACATTAACCATTGTGCCCTGGAAATTGGATATTTATTACACGTTACATATTAAAGCTATTATAAATCATTCTACTAATTTAAATGACATATAAATGGTCACTAATACGTTTTTTTAAGTGTTCTTTAAAAGCACAGAAAACATGCGCGATTTTTCAAAATGTGAAACGCAGATATGTTTTTCTGTACTGGCAAACGATTGATGCTCGGTTTCAAGTTTAAGAAGGTCGTGTTATGAATGTTTGTCGCATTGCCAATTGCATCGTCGACATCGTTATTTGTTGTTCACCAAGTGTGCGTTCTGTACGAATACATTTTCCACCAGTGTTTCATGCGCTTCGAAATTATAATTAGACTAATCAGACCGAGTTCGGTTATTTTTACTCGAAGGTATTCAATTAAACTTTCTGTTATAACTTTCTGTTTATTATCTCTTGTAAATAGCGCGTGTTAATAAGAAATTTTAATGACATTGAAATTTCTTCTGTACGCATAAACGGAAAGTAACTGAATGTTACAACAATTATTCCTTACATGCAAGATTAATTTCTAGTACTATTGTGTAATATAAGTTGATTAGCAATATTAAACTGTGCTTCGAATATAATCATGTTATTTTTTGATCGCGATAATAGTTTTGACTAATATTATGTTTAATAATTCAAAAATTTTCTACATTTTGCTTTTAATGATCTGTCATTTCAAAAACAGACGCATTCCGTTTCCCATTTCATGCTTTTATCGAAGCATAAAGCTTTTTCAAAGAAGTGAGAGAATTTCTTCTCTCTTTCAAATTCGATTAGTTTCTACTATTTCAGAATATTTTTCGGAAAATTTAAAATATTGCTTGGATAAAGCGATACTATACAATCCTACGATCTTGTATTATTTCAACGTCAATGGTACATAAGTAGATGCAGTAACTATAATCTAGTTACTTCTAATTATAGTCGTTGTCATTTGCCAACAAAGAAAAGAGATGATACGATTACTGCGTCATTATTTGATTAAATCGTTATTAAAGTCAGTTTTGAACATATCACTTGTTACAGCAATGGTTAGTCAAGGCTACGTATGATCGAAGAACCGTGTGAACACGCGAACATTGTCGTATCTAAGTATAAACTGGTTCTTTCCCAACTAAATAATCTGATTATTCCCAATTGATTGACTATTTCCAAATTGATAGAGCGTAGAGATTCAATTTCAAGACTCACATTTGATCGACAAGCGCTCGAAATCCTTGC